>NC_069503.1:993067040-993177272 GCF_027579735.1 Bombina bombina
ACTAAAAATATCATGTTAATATCTCTATCAATAAAAGGAAGATAATTGACCTTACATTTTTCTTAGTAGCTACATCCTGTTGTAACTGAATTGTAAGCAATCAGGAAGCTTGTTCTGGTACTTGCAAGGGAGCGTTCCTCTGGCATGTGCAGCACAGTCACTTTATTTCTCTCCTCAGTTTGAGCAAGTTTATTATGAAATCTCATAACTTCATGGTAAAATCCCATGAGATCACAGTAAAGCAAGATGTGTAATCAGCAGGGATAATGTTAAAGGTACACTGTTGTTTGTTGTAGATGGCAGTATAAGGAGTAGCTAAAGGATAACTGCTCATAGATCACTTTTTCTGGTGAGCTGAAATTTACATTTTTTTACATAGAAATTTGATCTCTGTGATATTGTGATATTCTCTAAATATTGCATCACTTTCTAGTCATTTAGCATATGGGTTACATGTCCCTTTAAGTATTGCTCCCAGGACATGGGATGAGGATCCAGTCCAGTCTTTAGGGCCGATTTATGCTACACTGATAAATCATGTCCGCCAGGCATCGCTGAATGCTGACAGCATACGCGGTCTGCATTTAACATTGCACAAGCAGTTCTGCTGAACTGCTTGTGCAATTCCGCCACCTGCAGATTCTGTCAATCAACCCGATCGTATGCAATCGGGCATATTGATGTATGCAGCCTCTGAGGCGGCGGACGAGTTAAGGAGCAGCGGTCTTAAGACCGCTGCTTCTTAACTTCTGTTTCCTAAAGGCTTGCTCGGAAACAGGGGTATTTGGCCCCATTCGGGCCATGATAAATCAGCCCCTTTGAATGTAGTCCATTTCCAGGTTTTGTATACATTTTCTAGGCCAAATGAGAATTATCTTAGTGTAAAAGGAACATATGAAAGAGCAGCTTTTAAACATGTTGACTTTTTGTATTGCCTGAAAGGAGTGAGAGCTGTTTCAGTTTAAACTGAATCTAATACTGCAGTATCAGTTGTTTACTCCCTTCCTTCCAATGATCATTGGCTAATAGGTTTTTCCTACAAATTCTCATTGGTTTATAGACCCTTCTTGCTAATGCTCATAGGCTGATTGGGCACCTGAGCATTAACAGCTGATACACAACTGATACTGCAATATTAGTTTCAATTAAGATGGATTTTTGCTTTTATTAGGGTAAAAAAAATCAACATGCACAAATTATGCTCCCTTATATGGATTAAAGAAAATCATTGAGTACGCACGTGTCTTTAAGTATCTGATAGCTTTCCGTGGTCTGATCCCATGCTTTATAGCTAACAAATGGGGCTTTACAGAGGAACTCTGATGGCTTAAAATGTGAAAAAAACAACAACTTAGAGTACAGTGAATGAAATGCTGTCAAATAAGCCAGTGTTTCTCAACTCCAGTCCTCAAGTACCCCAAACAGACCAGATTGTCATGATATCTTAACTAGAGCAAAGGTGAAATAATCAATTGATCAGTAACCATGGACACTAACCTGCTGTCACCCATCAGCTGATTATTTTCACCTGTGCTCTAGTTAAAGGGACATGAAACCCACAATTTTTGTTTCATGATTCAGAAAAATAATAAAATATTTTTAAAAGTTACCATTGTACTAATTTTATAGAATTTTCTTCATTCTCTTGGTATCCTTTAATGAAAAACATAACTAGGCTCAAGAGCTGGGAGCTAGCTACTAATTGGTGGCTGCACATATATGCCTCTTATGATTCGCTTACTGATGTGTTAAGCTTGCTCCCAGTAGTGCATTGCTACTCGTTCAAGAAAGGATACCGTGGGCGTGATCACATACTTGGTGACGTGGCAAAAACCATCTTAGCCAATTTTTTGTCTAATCAAGCGATCACATACCCGGCGCTTCTTCAAAGTCAAATCAGCCAATAGGATGTAAGCAGCTCTCATCCTATTGGCTGATTAAAATGTGTCAGCCAATAGGAGTGCAAGACCCAGGATACCTCTATATAAAAGGCTACCTTGCATTCAATCGTCAGTGTGCGGGCTAGAGACTGCATGAAGAGGAGCTCCGTATCGCCTGGATGTCGCCGATGACCTCTTCGCCTCCGGGCCTCCGCCAATGGGATAAAGATAGAAGATGGACCTGCGGCCAGGATGAACATTGAAGAAGATGATCCCATGATGGATGAAGATGTTTTGCCGCCTGGATGAAGATCTTTCGCTGCACTTCATCTATGGTAAGTACCGATTTTGGGGTTAGTGTTAGTTTTTGTTTATTTTTTGGGGGTGTTATTAATTATTTTAAGATTAGGGCTTTTCTATTTTTAATGGGCACAAAAAGAGCTTAATGCACTTTTAAGGGTAATTCCCTTCCAAATTACCTTTTCGGGGCAATGGGTAGATTAGGTTTTTTTTACTTAGGTTTTTTTATTTTGTGGGGTTGTGGTGGGGGGTTGTAATATTAGGGGTAATTTGTTTATTTTTTTGGCAAAAGAGCTGTTAATTTTGTGGCAAAGCCATACAAAAGGCCATTTTAAGGGCTTTTGGTAGTTTATTTATAGATTAGGGAGTTGGCAGTTTAGGTGTTAATAGGTTAATTAGGTGTTTGCGTTGTCGGAGTTTGATGGATTTGGGGTTATTATGTTTATTAGGTAGATTGCATTGTGGGGGGATAGCGGTTTAGGGGTTAATACGTTTTTTAGTGATTGCAATGTGGGGGGATGGCGGTTTAGGGGTTAATAACTTTTGTTAGTGATTGTGATGTGGGCAGATGGCGGTTTAGGGGTTAATATGTTTATTTAGTATTTGGGGATGTGGGGGAATGGCAGTTTAGGGGTTTTGAATGGCGTTGTAACACGAATCTGCAGGGGGCGGCGTTGCACCAGCAGCTTACAAGAGCTGCTGGTGCAATGCTGATTATGGAGAGCGTATTGCTCTCTGCATTCAGCGAGGTCTGTCGGACCTGGTTCGCACTGTCGGATCAGGTTCGACAGACCTTTGATAAATATCCCCCATAATAAAAATCTGAGGACTGAAGTTGAGAAACACTGCAATAAGTCAAATAGGACGATCAGACCTTTATTGAAGATATTTCTGTAGCACTTTATCTAGTTCAGTGCACTATACTTGGCATACGTTAACTGAATTATTTAATTATTTATAATATCTTTCTATTAACAGAATCAACATCTTTACATTTTTATTTACTTTTATTTTTTTTAAATTGACAATTTGATAAATTAATTTATACGATTATATTCGCATTCACTAAATTTAAGTTCTGAGAGATGCTGCTACACCAAACATATGGTAAATAATCTTCAAGTGATAATATTCTGTAAATCTGAAAAAAAAAAACTTATAACAAATAGAAGCAACAGACAGACAGAAACATCCATTCTTTAGATCACTGGTTTTCAAACCTATCCTCAGACCTCCCCAACAGGCCAGATTTTTAATCAGCGATTATTTCACCTGTGCTCTAGCTCAGATATCCACAAAATGTGGCCTGTTAGGGAGGCCTGAGAACAGGTTTGAAAACCAGTGCTTTAGATCTATCGCTGAAGGGAGTGACTGGAAGGACATCATTACAATCAGTAGTAGATCTATAGTGGATCCAAAATAATTTGGGGGTAAAAATCAAAATGTTTAAGAGCCATGATTCCCAAAATTGTTCTTTTATGTTTCAGACATAGAATAAAATTTTAAACAACATTCCAATCTAATTCTATTATGTAATTTGCTTTATTTTTTAGGTATGCTTTGTTGAAGAAATAGCAATGCAAATGGGTGAGCCAATCACACGAGGCTTCTGTTGATAAAGTCTCATACATTACATCATACTCAACTAGGTGTAAACTAGGAAAAATAAGCAGTTTGAGGCCTAGTTCCCATTGAGATAAAAAACATTTTTTCACTTTATACATTTTTTGTTATATGTAATATTTAGTGATGCCCTAGGCATGTTGGAGTTATGTTCTTTATTAGATTTCAATATGTACTTACATATAAAAATATAAACAAGCACACAACTCAAACTAGACATATGTCTGAGGCAGCACTAAATATTACATATATAAATAAATTTAAAATTAAATTAAACCCCCCAAAATGGCTGACTTAATTTAAAATAATTACTTTAAATTATTTGATTATTTAATAAGTGACTACATCACTAGCTCAAAAAAATAATAAACTCCTAAAATTGAAATGAACTACTGTTTTCTTCCGTCTCTAGCCAATCACATATAAGGAGCTCAACCGCAAACCTTAAATTTTATAATTTAAGGTTGAGTTACCATAGCAACAAACTTGTTATGTTGCGACTTTCGAGAAATCTGGCACTGTGTAGAAGCTTTAACCCAACATTAACTTTCGCATACATGAAAAGAAACCTGGTACTAAAATGGAGTCATAAAATACTTTTAGCTGTTGGCAACTTCAATAGCTTACGGATCCATTTTTTGTTTCCTGGTGAACTGCTTGTGCAATGCCGCCCCCTGCAGAATCGTGGCCAATCATCCAGGGTGTCAATCAACCCAATCGTATTCAATCGGGAGGATTGACGTCTGCTGCCTCAGAAGAGGCGTGCGAGTTAAGGAGCAGGGATCTTAAGACCGCTGCTTCTTAACTCCTGTTTCCAGCGAGCCTAAGGGCCCTGGCGAACTGAAGATGATGATATTTCTTTGGAACATTTAGTTACAAAATCAATCTTTTATAATCAAAATGCAGTAATAAATGTTACCAGTGTGTACAAATTGCTAATGATCCAGTCAGCCAATAGGATTGAGCTCGCATTCTATTGGCTGTTTTAATCAGGATTGGATCAGCCAATAGGATTGAAGCTCAATCCTATTGGCTGATTGAATCATCCAATAGGATTTTTTATCCTTTAATTCCAATTGACTGATAGAATTCTATCAGCCAATCGGAATTCAAGGAACGCCATCTTGGATGACGTCATTTAAAGGGAAACTTCATTCTTCAATAGACATCAAAAGAAGAGGATGCTCCGCGCTGGATGTCTTGAAGATGGAGCCGCTCCGCTTTGGAAGGATGAAGATAGAAGATGCCGTCTGGATGAAGACTTCTGCCCGCCTGGAGGATGACTTCTTGCTGCTTGAATGAAGACTTCTCCCGGCTTCGTTGAGGACTTCTTGCCACTTGGATGAAGACTTCTCCCGGCTGGATGAGGATGGATGTCCGGTCTTCAAAAACTGTAAGTGTTAGGTTTTATTAAGGGTTTATTGGGTGGGTTTTATTTTTAGATTAGGGACATTGGGCAATGTAAAAGAGCTAAATGCCCTTTTAAGGGCAATGCCCATCCAAATGTCCTTTTCAGGGCAATGGGAAGCTTAGGTTTTTTTTGGTAGGTTTTTATTTGGGGGGGTTGGTTATGTGGGTGGTGGGTTTTACTGTTGGGGAGTGTTTGTATTTTTTTTTTTTACAGGTAAAATCTGATTTCTTTGGGGCAATGCTCCGCAAAAGGCCCTTTTAAGGGCCATTGGTAGTTTAGTGTAGGCTAGGGTTTTTTTTATTCTGGGGGGGGGCTTTTTTATTTTGATCGGACTATTAGATTAGGTGTAACTAGTTTAAATATTTGATCATTTCTTTTTTATTTTGTGTAATTTAGTGTTTATTATTTTTTGTAATTTAGATAAATGTTTTTTTTGTAATTTAATTTATTTAATTTTAGTGTAATGTTAGGTTTTAGTGTAAGACAGGTTAGGTTTTATTTTACAGGTAAATAACTATTTACTAACTAGTCTACCTAGTTAAAATAAATACAAATGTACCTGTAAAATAAAAATAAAACCTAAGATAGATACATGTAATTATAAGTTATATTGTAGCTAGCTTAGGGTTTATTTTACAGGTAAGTATTTAGTCTTAAATAGGAGTTATTGAGGTAATATTAGTAATTTTTATTTAGATTTATTTTAATTATATTCAAGTTAGGGGTGTTAGGGTTAGCCTTAGGTTTAGGGGTTAATATATTTATTTAGTGTTAGTGATGTGGGAGGCCAGAGGTTAAGGGGTTAATAACTTTAGTATAGTGGCGGCGGCGACATTGGGGCAGCAGATTAGGGGTTAATAAGTTTAGGTAGATGTCGGCGATGTCGGGGACGGCAGATTAGGGGTTAATAAGTGTAGGTAGATGGCGGTGACATTGGGGGCGGCAGATTAGGGGTTAATAAGTGTAGGTGGGTGGCGTTGACATTGGGGCGGCAGATTAGGGGTTAATAAGTGTAGGTAGGTGGCGGCGATGCCGGGGGCGACAGATTAGGGGTTAATAAGTGTAATGTAGGTGTCGGCGATGTCGGGGGCGGCAGATTAGGGGTGTTTAGACTTGGGGTTTATGTTAGGGTGTTAGGTTTAAACATTAATTTTCTTTCCCCATAGGAATCAATGGGGCTGCGTTACGGAGCTTTACTCTCCGTTATTGCAGGTGTTAGGCTTTTTTTTAGCCGGCTCTCCCAATTGATGTCTATAGGGAAATCGTGCACGAGCATGTAAAAGCAGCTCAAAGCAGCGCTGGTGTTTGTGTGCGGTATGGAGCTCAATGCTGCCATATTGCCTGCAAACGCCGTTTTTTTGCACACCTGTAATAGCAGCGCTATAGGGAGGTGAGCGGTGGAAATAACTTGCAAGTTATTACCGAGCCACTCATAATGCAAAACTCGTAATCTGGACAAGTTTTAGTTAAAAATGTATTGTTACAATTTGTTTGTCATTAATCATGCACAATTAGTTTTTTTAATAGAAAATTGTGATGATGCTGATAATGTTTTTGTGTTGTTTTCTGGAAGTAATTATTTAAAGCTTCAGGGGTATTAATGGCAAAAATATTTGGGACTGCGATCAATGAAAAAAAAAACCCACTGAAAATACTGACCGAAGTTCAGAAATTGTATCTGACAAGTGCAAAATTGTGATCAGCTTGCAGACTTATTACTGTCTACTACCTGTTCCTATGTTTTTAAATTGTTCTTCTCCCTCCTTCACCTTTCTCTGTTCTGTTTAAACTGCTGAACATACTGTATATACCAGGTGCTATCAAACAAATTAAGGGCAGCTGGTACCTTCTGAGGTTTGTGGGTGTAATTTATTGGGATGCATAGCACCCTACAAAAACCGTAACTGATAACAATGAAAGCATATTATTGTCAAGAGCTTTCAGTCTTTACCTTCCCAAGAGCCCAAAATAGAAAGACCATTCCCGAAACTTTAGAGATAATGAGGGTTTTTTTAAATCCCATATTGCTCATAAAACAAGAAACATTCTGTAATTTTGCAAATATGAAGTGTTACCTGAATTGTTGACTGACTTTTTGCTGTTGGACTGAAGAGGCTAAAAAAAAAAAGATTGTTCAATTTAACTTTGGGAACGTTCATATTAAGGGTAACATTTTTTTTTATAGAAAAGCCCTTGAGCTATCTTTCCCTGAGGTCCAGTCCAATAAATGAAAATTCCTCTTTATTTGGCATTGTATGACTTTTCTCCAACATTGGTGTGTCCGGTCCACGGCGTCATCCATAACTTGTGGGAATATTCTCTTCCCCAACAGGAAATGGCAAAGAGCACAGCAAAAGCTGTCCATATAGTCCCTCCTAGGCTCCGCCCACCCCAAGTCATTCTCTTTGCCGCTGAACAAGCAGCATCTCCACGGAGATGGTGAAGAGTATGTGGTGATTAGTTGTAGTTTTTTATTCTACTATCAAGAGTTTGTTATTTTAAAATAGTGCTGGTATGTACTATTTACTCTGAAACAGAAAAAGATGAAGAGTTCTGTTTGTGAGAGGAATATGATTTTAGCAGCAGTAACTAAAATCGTTTGCTGTTTCCACATAGGACTGTTGAGATGAGATAACTTCAGTTGGGGGAAACAGCAGACTTTTCTGCTTAAGGTATGACTAGCCATATTTCTAACAAGACTGTGTAATGCTGGAAGGCTGTCATTTCCCCTCATGGGGACCGGTAAGCCATTTTCTTAGTCTCAAACAGAATAAAGGGCTTAATATGGGCTAGAAAACTGGTAGACACTTTTATGGGCTAGATCGATTGCTTTATTTGGGCATTTTATACAGCTTTATGTTGAAATTCACACTTTATAAACTTTGGGGAACATTTTTTTTACGTCAGGCACTGGTTTAGACACCTTCCCAGTCAGGAAGGGCCTTCTCTGTAGTAGGCAGAGCCTCATTTTCGCGCCATTACTTCGCAGTTACTTTTGAGAGCAGTACATGCAGCTGCATGTGTGTGGGTCTGAAAGTAGTTGAAAAGGTTCCTAGAAGGCTTCATTTGGTATCGTATACCCCCCTGGGTTTGGTAAAGTCGCAGCAAAGGCTGTAGCTGGGACTGTAGAGGGGTTAAAACTGTAACCGGCTTCTCATTTTAAGGGTTAAAGGTCTGAAATTTGGGGTGCAATGCCTTGAATTCTTTAAGACACTGTGGTGAAAATTTGGTTAAATTTGAACAATTCCTTCATAGTTTTTCACATATTCAGTAATAAAGTGTGCCCTGTTTAAAATTTAAAGAGACAGTAACGGTTTTGTTTTAAAACGGTTTTTGTACTTTATTGACAAGTTTAAGCCTGTTTAACATGTCTGTGCCTTCAGATAAACTATGTTCTGTATGTATGGAAGCCAATGTGTCTCCCCCTTCAAAATTGTGTGATAATTGTGCCATAGCGTCCAAACAAAGTAAGGACAGTACTGCCACAGATAATAAAGTTGCCCAAGATGATTCATCAGATGAAGGGAGTAGACATAGTTCTACATCATCTCCTTCTGTGTCTACACCAGTTTTGCCCACGCAGGAGACCCCTAGTACTTCTAGCGCGCCAATGCTTGTTACTATGCAACAATTGACGGCAGTAATGGATAACTCCATAGCAAATATTTTATCCAAAATGCCTGCATTTCAGAGAAAGCGCGATTGCTCTGTTTTAAACACTGTAGAGCAGGAGGGCGCTTATGATAATTGCTCTATCATACCCTCACACCAATCTGAAGTGGCCATGAGGGAGGTTTTGTCAGATGGGGAAATTTCTGATTCAGGTAGAATTTCTCAACAGGCAGAACCTGATGTTGTGACATTTAAATTAGAGCATCTCTGTGCACTGCTTAAGGAGGTGCTATCTACTCTGGATGATTGTGACAACCTGGTCATTCCAGAAAAATTGTGCAAGATGGACAAGTTCCTAGAGGTTCCGGTGCACCCTGACGCTTTTCCTATACCCAAGCGGGTGGCGGACATAGTGAATAAGGAGTGGGAGAAGCCCGGCATACCTTTTGTCCCCCCTCCTATATTTAAGAAATTATTTCCTATGGTTGACCCCAGAAAGGACTTATGGCAGACAGTCCCTAAGGTCGAGGGGGCAGTTTCTACACTAGCCAAGCGCACTACTATTCCTATCGAGGATAATTGCGCTTTCAAAGATCCTATGGATAAAAAATTGGAGGGTTTGCTTAAAAAGATTTTTGTACAGCAAGGTTACCTCCTGCAACCTATTTTGTGCATTATTCCTGTCACTACAGCAGCGTGGTTCTGGTTCGAGGAACTAGAAAAGTCGCTCAGTAGAGAGACTCCGTATAAGGAGGTTATGGACAGAATTCACACACTTAAGTTAGCTAATTCCTTTATTTTAGATGCCGCTTTGCAGTTAGCAAGATTAGCGGCAAAAAATTCAGGGTTTGCAATTGTGGCGCGCAGAGCGCTCTGGCTAATGTCTTGGTCAGCGGATGTATCTTCCAAGACAAAATTGCTTAATATCCCTTTCAAGGGTAAAACCCTTTTTGGGCCAGAATTGAAAGAAATTATCTCAGACATCACTGGGGGTAAGGGCCACGCCCTTCCACAAGATAGGCCTTTCAAGGCCAAGAATAAGTCTAATTTTCGTTCCTTTCGCAATTTCAGGAACGGACCGGCCTCCAACTCTGCAGCCTCTAGACAAGAAGGTAATGCTTCACAAACCAAACCAGCTTGGAAACCGATGCAAGGCTGGAACAAGGGTAAGCAGGCCAAGAAGCCTGCTGCTGCTACCAAAACAGCATGAAGGAGTAGCCCCCGATCCGGGACCAGATCTAGTAGGGGGCAGACTCTCTCTCTTTGCTCAGGCTTGGGCAAGAGATGTTCAGGACCCCTGGGCACTAGAAATAGTTTCTCAGGGTTATCTTCTGGAATTCAAGGAACTACCCCCAAGGGGAAAGTTCCACATGTCTCACTTATCTTCAAACCAAATAAAGAGACAGGCATTCTTACATTGTGTAGAAGACCTGTTAAAAATGGGAGTGATACACCCAGTTCCAACCGTGGAACAAGGAATGGGTTTTTACTCAAATCTGTTTGTAGTTCCCAAAAAAGAGGGAACTTTCAGACCAATTCTGGATTTAAAGATCCTAAACAAATTTCTCAGAGTGACATCGTTCAAAATGGAAACTATTCGAACGATTTTACCTACAATCTAGGAGGGTCAATTTATGACTACCGTGGATCTAAAGGATACGTATCTACATATTCCTATCCACAAAGATCATCATTAGTTCCTAAGGTTTGCCTTTCTGGACAAACATTACCAGTTTGTGGCTCTCCCATTCGGGCTAGCCACTGCTCCAAGGATTTTCACAAAGGTACTCGGGTCCCTTCTAGCGGTTCTAAGACCAAGGGGCATTGCAGTGGCACCTTACTTGGATGACATTCTGATACAAGCGTCGTCTCTTTCAAAGGCAAAGGCTCACACAGACATCGTTCTGGCCTTTCTCAGATCTCACGGATGGAAAGTGAACATAGAAAAAAGTTCCCTGTCTCCGTCGACAAGAGTTCCTTTCTTGGGGACAATAATAGATTCTTTAGAAATTAAGATTTTCCTGACAGATGTCAGAAAGTCAAAACTTCTAAACGCTTGTCAAGTTCTTCACTCTGTTCCACGACCTTCCATAGCTCAGTGCATGGAAGTAGTAGGGTTGATGGTTGCAGCAATGGACATAGTTCCTTTTGCGCGAATTCATCTAAGACCATTACAACTGTGCATGCTGAAAGAGTGGAATGGGGACTATACAGACTTGTCTCCAGTGATTCAAGTAGATCAGAAGACCAGAGACTCACTCCGTTGGTAGCTAACCCAGGATCACCTGTCCCAGGGAATGAGCTTCCGCAGACCAGAGTGGGTCATCGTCACGACCGACGCCAGTCTAGTGGGCTGGGGCGCGGTCTGGGACTCCCTGAAAGCTCAGGGGCTATGGTCTCGGGAAGAGTCTCTTCTCCCGATAAACATTCTGGAACTGAGAGCGATATTCAATACTCTCAGGGCTTGGCCTCAACTAGCAAAGGCCAGATTCATAAGATTCCAATCAGACAGCATGACGACTGTTGCTTACATCAACCATCAGGGGGGAACAAGGAGTTCCCTGGCGATGAGAGAAGTGACCAAAATCATAAAATGGGCGGAGGATCACTCCTGCCACCTATCTGCGATCCACATCCCAGGAGTGGAAAACTGGGAGGCGGATTATCTGAGTCGTCAGACATTCCATCCGGGGGAGTGGGAACTCCACCCGGAGATATTTGCCCAGTTGACTCAATTATGGGGCATTCCAGACATGGATCTGATGGCATCTCGCCAGAACTTCAAGGTTCCTTGCTACGGGTCCAGATCCAGGGATCCCAAGGCGACTCTAGTGGATGCATTAGTAGCGCCTTGGACCTTCAACCTAGCTTATGTGTTTCCACCGTTTCCTCTCATTCCCAGGCTGGTAGCCAGGATCAAGCAGGAGAGGGCCTCGGTGATCTTGATAGCTCCTGCGTGGCCACGCAGGACTTGGTATGCAGACCTGGTGAATATGTCATCGGCTCCACCATGGAAGCTACCTTTGAGACAGGATCTTCTAGTACAAGGTCCATTCGAACATCCAAATCTAGTTTCCCTCCAGCTAACGGCTTGGAAATTGAACGCTTGATTTTATCTAAGCGTGGGTTTTCAGATTCTGTAATAGATACTCTGGTACAAGCCAGAAAACCTGTAACTAGAAAAATTTACCATAAAATATGGAAAAGATATATCTGTTGGTGTGAATCCAAGGGATTCTCATGGAGTAAGATCAAAATTCCTAGGATCCTTTCCTTTCTACAAGAAGGTTTGGATAAGGGATTATCAGCGAGTTCTCTAAAGGGACAGATTTCTGCTTTATCTGTCTTGTTACATAAACGACTGGCAGCTGTGCCTGATGTTCAAGCTTTTGTTCAGGCTTTGGTCAGGATCAAGCCTGTTTACAGACATTTGACTCCTCCCTGGAGTCTGAATTTAGTTCTTTCAGTTCTTCAAGGGATTCCGTTTGAACCTCTACATTCCATAGATATCAAGATGTTATCTTGGAAAGTTCTGTTTTTGGTTGCTATTTCTTCTGCTAGAAGAGTTTCTGAGTTATCTGCTTTGCAGTGTAATCCGCCCTATCTGGTGTTCCATTCAGATAAGGTTGTTTTGCGTACTAAACCTGGTTTCCTTCCAAAGGTTGTTTCCAACAAGAATATTAACCAGGAAATAGTTGTGCCTTCTTTGTGTCCGAATCCAGTTTCAAAGAAGGAACGTTTGTTACACAATTTAGATGTAGTTCGTGCTTTAAAGTTCTATTTAGAAGCAACAAAGGATTTCAGACAAACGTCTTCTCTGTTTGTCGTTTATTCTGGCAAGAGGAGAGGTCAAAAAGCTACTGCTACCTCTCTTTCCTTTTGGCTAAAAAGCATCATCCGATTGGCTTACGAGACTGCCGGACGGCAGCCTCCTGAACGCATCACAGCTCACTCTACTAGGGCTGTGGCTTCCACATGGGCCTTCAAGAACGAGGTTTCTGTTGATCAGATATGTAAGGCAGCGACTTGGTCTTCCCTGCACACTTTTGCCAAATTCTACAAATTTGATACTTTTGCTTCTTCGGAGGCTATTTTTGGGAGAAAGGTTTTGCAAGCCGTGGTGCCTTCTGTTTAGGTAACCTGATTGGCTCCCTCCCTTCATCCGTGTCCTAAAGCTTTGGTATTGGTTCCCACAATTTATGGATGACGCCATGGACCGGACACACCAATGTTGGAGAAAACAGAATTTATGCTTACCTGATAAATTACTTTCTCCAACGGTGTGTCCGGTCCACGGCCCGCCCTGGTTTTTTAATCAGGTTTGATGAATTTCTTTCTTTAACTACAGTCACCACGGCACCTTATGGTTTCTCCTGTTTTTTCTCCTGTCCGTCGGTCGAATGACTGGGGTGGGCGGAGCCTAGAAGGGACTATATGGACAGCTTTTGCTGTGCTCTTTGCCATTTCCTGTTGGGGAAGAGAATATTCCCACAAGTTATGGATGACGCCGTGGACCGGACACACCGTTGGAGAAAGTAATTTATCAGGTAAGCATAAATTCTGTTTTTCAGATTTTGTTTCATCCAGACCCATTCCAAATCTTATGCTTTTCAAATGAGTTCTTGCCATTAGAACAGATTCAAATTAAGGATAAAACATTTTTTAATAAAGACATTAAGTCATCTTTCCCTGGGGTTATTTCCAATCAATCGATACTGCCCTGTGAAGTGCATTGTATGGTTTTTTTCATAAAGTTTTTAATTCAGACTCATTCCAAATCATTTAATAATCACCACAATAATCGATTTATCTGATGATTTTCAAATGCGTTCATGCAATGTATACAGACCTTTCTTTGTAATAGGGACAATGCTGCAACAGTAGTCCATTTGATCAGAAAACATTTTTATAGTTCTTAAAATATTTTAATTTATCACATTAGAGATAGTAAAACCCAAATTGTAATCTAGAGTTCAAAGGCTTATATATTACTAAAAATTATAGAAAATTATTAATAATGTCTTGTTGATATTAAGATACAAGAAACTCAAAATAAAAAAATCATGGCTCAGATAGAGAATGGGATTTTAAAAAAACGTTCATCTTTACATCTATTAGCAAACATCTTATTTGTATTCTTTGTTGAACAGAATACCTAGGTAGGCTCAAGAGTGCACACATCTTGAGTACTATATGGAAGCATTCTCCTAGATTACAAGTTTTGCGTTAGAGGCTGTGCGGTGCTAACGAGCAGTTTTCCCTCACCGCTCACTTACATACAGCGCTGGTATTACGAATTTTAAGAAACCAGGTGCTAAAAGACAAGAAGTGAGCGTTGAGCAAAAATTTGCTCCAAAGCTCACTCCAATACCAGCGCTGCTTAAGTCAGCAGTGAGCTGGTGTAACGCGCTCGTGCATGATTTCCCCATAGCAATCAACAGAGAGAGCCGGCTGAAAAAAATTCTAACACCTGCAAAAAAGCAGCGTAAAACTCCTTAACGCAGCCCCATTGATTCCTATGGGGAAATAAAAGTTATGTTTACACCTAACACCCTAACATGAACCCCGAGTCTAAACACCCCTAATCTTACACTTATTAACCCCTGACATCACTGACACCTACATTATATTATGATTTATTAACCTCTAATCTGCTGCTCCGGGCACCGCCGCCACCTACATTATACTTATGAACCCATAATCTGTTGCCCCCAACATGGCCGCCACCTACATTATATTTATTAACTCCTAATCTGCTGCCCCCAATGTCACCGCCACCTACCTACACTTATTAACCCCTAATCTGCACCCCCAACGTCGCCGCCACTATATTAAAGTTATTAACCCCTAAACCTAAGTCTAACCCTAAACCTAACACCCATTAACTTAAATATAATTAAAATAAATCTAAATAAAATTCCTATCATTACCTAAATAATTCCTATTTAAAACTAAATACTTACCTATAAAATAAACCCTAAGCTAGCTACAATATCACTAATAGTTACATTGTAGCTAGCTTACGCCTAGATGCACCCTTAAGACAACGCTGGTATTTAGAGTTTTCTGAGTGGCTGCGTTAGGCTCAGAAAAAGGAAGCGTTGAGCATAATTTAGCTCCACTTCAACCCTCAATACCAGCATTGCTTACGGTAGCGGTAAGCTGGAAAAACGTGCTCGTGCACAATATCCCCATAGGAAACAATGGGGCTGAGCTGGCTGAAAAAAAACCTAACACCTGCAAAAAAGCAGCGTTCAGCTCCTAACGCAGCCCCATTGTTTCCTATGGGGAAATTAATTTTATGTCTGCACCTAACACCCTGACATGAACCCCGAGTCTAAACACCCCTAACCTTGCACTTATTAACCCCTAATCTGCCGCACCCGCTATCACTGACACTTGCATTATACTATTAACCCCTAATCTGCCGCTCCGGACACTGCTGCAACTTACATTATAGCTATGAACCCCTAATCTGCTGCCCATAACATCGCCGACACCTATATTATATTTATTAACCCCTAATATGCCCCCCCAACGTCGCTGCTACCTAACTACACTTATTAACCCCTAATCTGCCGACCGGACCTCACCGCCACTATAATAAATGTATTAACCCCTAAACATAAGTCTAACCCTTACCCTAACACCCCCTAACATAAATATAATTTAAATTAAACGAAATAATATTCCTATAATTAAATAAATTATTCCTATTTAAAACTAAATACTTACCTAGAAAATAAACCCTAATATAGCTACAATATAACTAATAGTTACATTGTAGCTATTTTAGGATTTATATTTATTTTACAGGCAACTTTGTATTTATTTTAACTAGGTACAATAGCTATTAAATAGTTAATAACTATTTAATAGCTACCTAGTTAAAATAAAGACAAAATTACCTGTAAAATAAATCCTAACCTAAGTTACAAATACACCTAACACTACACTATCATTAAATTAATTAAATACATTAACTATAATTAGCTAAACTAAAATACAATTAAATAAACTATTCTATTTAGCTTAAAATTCTTGTAATCTTTTTTTATTTTTTGTAATTTAGTGTTTGTTTTTTTTTAGTTTAGTTTATTTAATTGTAGGTACTTGTAGTTAATTGATTTAATTTATTTATTGATAGTGTAGTGTTAGGTTTAATTGTAACTTAGGTTAGGATTTATTTTACAGGTAATTTTGTAATTATTTTAAATAGGTAGCTATTAAATAGTAAATAACTATTTAATAGCTATTGTACCTAGTTAAAATAAATACAAAGTTGCCTGTAAAATAAATATAAATCCTAAAATAGCTACAATATAATTATTTGTTATATTGTAGCTATATTAGGGTTTATTTTACAGGTAAGTATTTAGTTTTAAATAGGAAGACTTTAGTTAATAATATTTAATTTATTTTGTTAGATTAAAATTATATTTAACTTAGGGGGGTGTTAGGGTTAGAGTTAGACTTAGTTTTAGGGGTTAATACATTTATTAGAGTAGCGGCGAGGTCCGGTCGGCAGATTAGGTGTTAATACTTGAAGTTAGGTGTCGGCGATGTTAGGGGGGGCAGATTAGGGGTTAATACTATATTTATTATAGGGTTTGCGAGGCGGGAGTGCGGCGGTTTAGGGGTTAATACATTTATTATAGTGGCGGTGAGGTCCGGTCAGCAGATTAGGGGTTAATAAGTGTAGGTAAGGTAGCGGCAACGTTGGGGGGGGGCAGATTAGGGGTTAATAAATATTATGTAGGTGTCGGCGATTAGGGGTACATAGCTATAATACCGGTTGCGGCGGTGTCCAGAGCGGCAGATTAGGGGTACATAGCTATAATACCGGTTGCGGCGGTGTCCAGAGCGGCAGATTAGGAGTTAATAATATACAGGGAGTGCAGAATTATTAGGCAAATGAGTATTTTGACCACATCATCCTCTTTATGCATGTTGTCTTACTCCAAGCTGTATAGGCTCGAAAGCCTACTACCAATTAAGCATATTAGGTGATGTGCATCTCTGTAATGAGAAGGGGTGTGGTCTAATGACATCAACACCCTATATCAGGTGTGCATAATTATTAGGCAACTTCCTTTCCTTTGGCAAAATGGGTCAAAAGAAGGACTTGACAGGCTCAGAAAAGTCAAAAATAGTGAGATATCTTGCAGAGGGATGCAGCACTCTTAAAATTGCAAAGCTTCTGAAGCGTGATCATCGAACAATCAAGTGTTTCATTCAAATAGTAAACCGGGTCGCAAGAAGCGTGTGGAAAAACCAAGGCACAAAATAACTGCCCATGAACTGAGAAAAGTCAAGCGTGCAGCTGCCAAGATGCCACTTGCCACCAGTTTGGCCATATTTCAGAACGGCAACATCACTGGAGTGCCCAAAAGCACAAGGTGTGCAATACTCAGAGACATGGCCAAAGTAAGAAAGGCTGAAAGACGACCACCACTGAACAAGACACACAAGCTGAAACATCAAGACTGGGCCAAGAAATATCTCAAGACTGATTTTTCTAAGGTTTTATGGACTGATGAAATGAGAGTGAGTCTTGATGGGCCAGATGGATGGGCCCGTGGCTGGATTGGTAAAGGGCAGAGAGCTCCAGTCCGACTCAGACGCCAGCAAGGTGGAGGTGGAGTACTGGTTTGGTCTGGTATCATCAAAGATGAGCTTGTGGGGCCTTTTCGGGTTGAGGATGGAGTCAAGCTCAACTCCCAGTCCTACTGCCAGTTTCTGGAAGACACCTTCTTCAAACAGTGGTACAGGAAGAAGTCTGCATCCTTCAAGAAAAACATGATTTTCATGCAGGACAATGCTCCATCACACGCGTCCAAGTACTCCACAGCGTGGCTGGCAAGAAAGGGTATAAAAGAAGAAAATCTAATGACATGGCCTCCTTGTTCACCTGATCTGAACCCCATTGAGAACCTGTGGTCCATCATCAAATGTGAGATTTACAAGGAGGGAAAACAGTACACCTCTCTGAAAAGTGTCTGGGAGGCTGTGGTTGCTGCTGCACGCAATGTTGATGGTGAACAGATCAAAACACTGACAGAATCCATGGATGGCAGGCTTTTGAGTGTCCTTGCAAAGAAAGGTGGCTATATTGGTCACTGATTTGTTTTTGTTTTGTTTTTGAATGTCAGAAATGTATATTTGTGAATGTTGAGATGTTATATTGGTTTCACTGGTAAAAATAAATAATTGAAATGGGTATATATTTGTTTTTTGTTAAATTGCCTAATAATTATGCACAGTAATAGTCACCTGCACACACAGATATCCCCCTAAAATAGCTATAACTAAAAACAAACTAAAAACTACTTCCAAAACTATTCAGCTTTGATATTAATGAGTTTTTTGGGTTCATTGAGAACATGGTTGTTGTTCAATAATAAAATTAATCCTCAAAAATACAACTTGCCTAATAATTCTGCACTCCCTGTAATGCAGGGGTCAGCGATAGTGGGGGCGGCAGATTAGGGGTTAATAAGTGTAAGGTTAGTGGTGTTTAGACTCGGGGTACATGTTAGGGTGTTAGGTGCAGACTTAGAAAGTGTTTCCCCATAGGAAAAAATGGGGCTGCGTTAGGAGCTGAACGCTGCTTTTTTGCAGGTGTTAGGTTTTTTTTCAGCCCAAACTGCCCCATTGTTTCCTATGGGATATCATGCTAGCCGCTACAGTAAGCAATGCTGGTATTGAGAGTTGAAGTGGCGGTAAATATGCCTGTACGCTCCCTTTTTGGAGCCTAACGCAGCCCTTCAGAGAACTCTAAATACCAGCGTTATTTAAAAGGTGCGGGGGAAAAAAAAATGTGTAGCTAACGCACCCCTTTGGCCGCAAAACTATAAATCTAGCCGTAAATTACAAAAAACAATAAAAAATTACAAGAAGTTTAAACTAATTACACCTAATCTAAGCCCCCTAATAAAATAAAAAATCCCCCCAAAATAAAAAAATGCCCTAACCTATTCTAAATTACAAAAGTAATCAGCTCTTTTACCAGCCCTTAAAAGGGCTTTTTGCGGGGCATTGCCCCAAAGTAATCAGCTCTTTTACCTGTAAAAAAAATACCCCCCAACATTAAAACCCACCACCCACATACCCCTACTCTAACCCACCCAAACAGCCAATAGAATGCGAACTTAATACGATTGGCTGATTGCATCAGCCAATCGGATTGAACTTCAATCTGATTGGCTGAGTGCATGAGCCAATCAGATTTTCCTACCTTAATTCCGATTCAGCCAATCGGAATTGAAGGGACGACATTTGGATGACGTCCCTTAAAGGAACCTTCATTCGTCGGGAAGTCGTCGGTTGAAGAGGATGGCTCTGCGTCGGCTCCTTTGAAGATGGGTCCGCTACCGGATGAAGGACCTCCTCTGCGCACCTTGGATGAAGAATTCGGCTCGGCTGGGTGAAGACGACTCAAGGTAGGATGATCTTCAGGGGGTTAGCGATAGGTTTTTTTAAGGGGGGTTTGGGTGGGTTAAAGTAGGGGTATGTGAGTGGTGGGTTTTAATGTTGGGGGGGTTGTATTTTTTTTACAGGCAAAAGAGCTGATTACTTTGGGGCAATGCCCCGCAGAAAGCCCTTTTAGGGGCTGGTAAAAGAGCTGATTACTTTTGTAATTTAGAATAGGGTAGGGCATTTTTTTTATTTTGGGGGGCCTTAGATTAAGTGTAATTAGTTTAAACTTCTTGTAATTTTTTATTTTTTTTGTAATTTAGTGTTTGTTTATTTTTGTATTATAGAATAGTTTATTTAATTGTATTTTAGTTTAGCTAATTGTAGTTAATTTATTTAATTATTTTAATGATAGTGTAGTGTTAGGTGTATTTGTAACTTAGGTTAGGATTTATTTTACAGGTAATTTTGCCTTTATTTTAACTAGGTAGCTATTAAATAGTTATTAACTATTTAATAGCTATTGTACCTAGTTAAAATAAATACAAAGTTGCCTGTAAAATAAATATAAATCTTAAAATAGCTACAACGTAACTATTTTATATTGTAGCTATATTAAGGTTTATTTTCTAGGTAAGTATTTAGTTTTAAATAGGAATAATTTATTTAATTATAGGAATATTATTTTGTTTAATTTAAATTATATTTATGTTAGGGGGTGTTAGGGTTAGGGTTAGACTTAGGTTTAGGGGTTAATAACTTTATTATAGTAGCGGCGACGATGGGGTCGGGAGATTAGGGGTTAATAATTAAAGGTAGGTGGCGGCGATGTTAGGGAGGGCAGATTAGGGGTTAATACAATTTATTATAGTGTTTGCGAGGCGGGAGTGCGGCGGTTTAGGGGTTAATATATTTATTATAGTGGCGGCGAGGTCCGGTCGGCAGATTAGGGTTTAATAATTGTAGTTAGGTAGTGGCAACGTTGGGGGGGCAGATTAGGGGGTAATAAATATAATATAGGTGTCGGCGATGTTAGGGGCAGCAGATTAGGGGTTCATAGGGATAATGTAGGTGGCGGCGGTGTCCGGTCAGCAGATTAGGGGTTAAAATTTTTTATTAGAGGGTTGGCGATGTGGGGGGGGGGATCAGTTTAGGGGTACATAGGTAGTTTATGGGTGTTAGTGTACTTTATAGCACAGTAGTTAGGAGCTTTATATTCCGGCGTTAGCCCATAAAGCTCTTAACTACTGCCTTTTTTTGGCGGTAGGAGTCTTGTCGGTAGAGGCTCTACCACTCACTTCTTCCAAGACTCCAAATACCAGCGTTAGGCAAATCCCATAGAAAAGATAGGATACGCAATTGACATAGGGGATCTGCGGTAGCCTGGAGTCGCGGTAAGGAAGTGAGCGGTAGACCCTTTCCTGTCTCATTCTAAATACCAGCGGGCGGTAAAAAGCAGCGTTAGGACCCCTTAACGCTGCTTTTGACGGCTAACGCAGAACTCTAAATCTAGGCCTTTGGGTTTATTTTTATTTCACAGGTAAGTTTGTATTTATTTTAACTAGGTAGAATAGTTATTAAATAGTTATTATCTATTTAATAACTACCTAGCTAAAATAAATACAAAAGTACCTGTAAAATAAAACCTAACCTAAGTTACAATTACACCTAACACTACACTATAATTAAATAAATTAACTAAATTAAATACAATTACATAAATTACATACAATTAGCTAAATTAAATTAAATTAGCTAAAGTACAAAACCCCCCCACTAAATTACAGAAAATAATAAACATATTACAGATATTTAAACTAATTACACTTAGTCTAATAGCCCTATTAAAATAATAAAAGCCCCCCCCCAAAATAAAAAAAATAGCCTAAACTAAACTACCACTAGCCCTTAAAAGGGCATTTTGCTGGGCATTGCCCCAAAGTAATCAGCTCTTTTACCTGTAAAAAAAAATACAAACAACCCCACCAACAGTAAAACCCACCACCCACACAACCAACCCCCCAAATAAAACCCTAACTAAAAAACCTAAGCTCCCCATAGCCCTGAAAAGGGCATTTGAATGGACATTGTCCTTAAAAGGGCAGTTAGCTCTATTGCTGCCCAAAGTCCCTAACCAAAAAATAAAACCCACCCAATACCCCCTTAAAAAAACCTAACACTAACTCCCTGAAGATCGATTTACCGGGAGACGTCTTCATCCAAGCTGGGCAAAGTGGTCCTCCAGACGGGCAGAAGTCTTCATCTAAGCCGGGCAGAAGTGGTCCTCCAGACGGCAGAAGTCTTCATCCAGAAGGCATCTTCTATCTTCATCCATCCGGCGCGGAGAGGGTCCATCTTCAAGACATCCAACGCGGAGCATCCTCTTCATCCGACGGCTACTGGAACAATGACGGGTCCTTTAAATGACGTCATCCAAGATGGCGTCCCTTGAATTCTGATTGGCTGATAGAATTCTATCAGCCAATCGGAATTAAGGTAGAAAAAATCCTATTGGCTGATGCAATCAGCCAATAGGATTGAAGTTCAATACTAATTGCCTGTAAAATAAAAATAAACCCTTCGATAGCTACAATATAACTATTAGTTATATTGTAGCTAGCTTAGGGTTTATTTTACAGGTAAGTATTTAGTTTTAAATAGGCATAATTTAGTTAATGATAGGAATTTTTATTTAGATTTATTTTAATTATATTTAAATTAGGGGGTGTTAGGGTTAGGGTTAGACTTAGATTTAGGGGTTAATAACTTTAATATAGTGGCAGCGACGTTGGGGGCGGCAGATTAGGGGTTAATAAATGTAGGTAGGTGGCGGTGATGTTAGGGACGGCAAATTAGGGGTTAATAATATTTAACTAGTGTTTGCAAGGCGGGAGTTCGGCAGTTTAGGGGTTAATATATTTATTCTAGTTGCAGCGATGTATGGTTCGGTAGATTAGGGGTTAAAAATTTTCTTTTAGTGTTTGCAATGCGGGAGGGCCTCGGTTTAGGGGTTAATAGGTAGTTTATGGGTGTTAGTGTACTTTTTAGCACTTTAGTTATGAGTTTTATGCTACGGCTTTGTGGTGTAAAACTCTTAACTACTGACATTAAAATGCGGTACCAGTCTTGACAGGAGAGGGTCTACTGCTCACTTTTTGGCAGACTCGTAATAACGGAGCTATACAAGTCCCATTGAAAAAAGTGGATACACAATTTACGTATGTGGATTTGCGGTATTGACAAGCCTGGCCAAAAAAGTGAGCGGTACACCTGTACCTGCAAGACTCGTAATACCAGCGGGCGTTAAAAAGCAGCGTTAGGACTGGCTAACGCTGCTTTTTAAGCTTACCGCAAAACTTGTAATCTAGGTGAATGTTTGTAACAATGTTATACATGTAGTGAAACATAACTATTTAAAGGTACATTAAACTCATTATGCAAGCCCCATATGTTTAATTAAAGGGGCATTATACACTAGATTTTTCTTTGCATAAATGTTTTGTAGATGATCCATTGATATGATACAGCTAGGGATGGGCGAATGTTTCGCAACATTCGAAAAACGGCACGAATTTTAACACATTCGTTCGTTCGAATCGAATTTCGAATGTTTACATAACATTCTAACATTCGATTTTCGAATATTCGGTTTCGAATTTTACGATTACATTCGAAAATATTCGAATTCGAAAAATTCGAATTTAGATTGTAATAGTATTTCTAATGCTTTTTCTTTAAATGTAATATTCGAATTATGCAATATTCGAATTCGAAAAATTCGAATTTAGATTGTAATAGTATTTCTAATGCTTTTTCTTTAAATGTAATATTCGAATTATGCAATACGTGTATTCGAATTCGAAAAATTCGAATTTAGATTGTAATAGTATTTCTAAAGCTTTTTCTTTAAATGTAATATTCGAATTATGCAATACGTGTATTCGAATTCGAAAAATTCGAATTTAGATTGTAATAGTATTTCTAATGCTTTTTCTTTAAATGTAATATTCGAATTATGCAATATTCGAATTCGAAAAATTCGAATTTAGATTGTAATAGTATTTCTAATGTTTTTCTTTAAATGTAATATTCGAATTATGCAATATTCGAATTCGAAAAATTCGAATTTAGATTGTAATAGTATTTCTAATGCTTTTTCTTTAAATGTAATATTCGAATTATGCAATACGTGTATTCGAATTCGAAAAATTCGAATTTAGATTGTAATAGTATTTCTAATGCTTTTTCTTTAAATGTAATATTCGAATTATTCAATACGTGTATTCGAATTCAAAAAATTCGAATTTAGATTGTAATAGTATTTCTAATGCTTTTTCTTTAAATGTAATATTCGAATTATGCAATATTCGAAAAAAAAAATTCGAATTTAGATTGTAATAGTATTTCTAATGCTTTTAAATGTAATATTCTAATTATGCAATATTCGAATTCGAAAAATTCGAATTTATATTCAAATTCGAAAAATTTGAATTTATATTCGAATTCGAAAAATTCGAATTTATATTCGAATTCGAAAAATTCGAATTTATATTCGAATTCGAAAAATTCGAATTTATATTCGAATTCGAAAAATTCGAATTTCGAATGTAGACATTCGATATAATTATAAACATTCGAATTCGAAAGTGACATTCGAAAACTGTAAATAACATTCGATTTTCGAATTTTTAAGAATATTCGTTCTTATGGACATTCGAATTTAGAATTCGAATTTCGGTAATAACATTCGTTCTACATTCGAAATTCGAAAATTTGCACATTCGCCCATCCCTAGATACAGCCCATCTGGGTGTGTTTTTGTAAAAATGTGTAGGTTTGCTTATTTTTAAAAAACATTGTGCTGATTTTCAGACTCCTAACCAAGCCCCAAAGTTTTAGGGGTATACTGATGTATACTGACTTCAGACTGCTTCTGCTTGTATAATGGATCTTTTCATATGCAGGGGAGGGGGGTCTGCTATCAGCCCCTTCAGTGGGTGTCCCAGGCTTATCTCATTAAGTGTTACATTGGGAGCTTCTAAGTAAGTTTTTAAAAGGTTTTACACTGTATTTTTATTTCAGTGTCTGCGCATATTATTCTTTACTAGTCCTAAAGCCCGTTTACACAGGCCATTTTTTGCAGTACAGCAGTCCCGCCCCTTGCTCTCTCTCCCTCCCCCTCTCTTTTGTTCTCTCTCTCCCCTCTCTTTTTCTCTCACTCCACCTCTCTTTTGCTCTCTCTCTCCCCCTCTCTTTTGCTCTCTCTCCCCTTTCTTTTGCTCTCTCTCCCCTTTCTTTTGCTCTTTCCCCTCTCTTTTGCTCCCTCTCTTCCCCCTGTCTTTTGCTTTCTCTCCCCCCTATCTTTTGCTCTTTCTCCCCCTCTCTTTTTCACTCTCTCTCTCCCCCCTCTGTTTTGCTCTCTCTCCCCCCTCTCTTTTGCGCTCTCTCTTCCCCATCTCTCTTTTTCTCTCTCTCTCCCCCTCTCTTTTGCGCTCTCTCTCTCCCCCTCTCTTTTGTGCTCTCTTTCCCCCTCTCTTTTGCGCTCTCTCTTTACCCCCTCTCTTTTGCGCTCTCTCTCTCTCCCCCTCTCTTTTGCGCTCTTTCCCCCCTCTCTTTTGCGCACTCTCTCTCTCCCCCTCTCTTTTGCACTCTCTCACTCCACCTCTCTTTTGCTCTCTCTCCCCCCTCTCTTTTGCTCTCTCTCCCATTTCTTTTGCTCTTTCCCCTCTCTTTTTCTCCCTCTCTCCCCCTCTCTTTTGCTTTCTATCCCTCCTCTCTTTTGCTCTCTCTCTCTCTCCCCTCTTTTTTGCGCTCTCTCTCCCCCTCTCTTTTTTTCTCTTTCCCCCCTCTCTTTTGTGCTCTCTCTTTTCCCTCTCTATTTTGTGCTCTCTCTCTCCCCCTGTCTTTTGCTCTCTCTCTCCCCCTCTTTTTTGGGCTCTCTCTCCCCTCTCTTTTGCGCTCTCTGTCTCCCCCTCTCTTTTGCGCTCTCTCTCTCTCCCCCCTCTCTTTTGCGCTCTCTCTCCCCCCTCTCTTTTTCATGCTCTCTCTCCCCCTCTCTTTTAAGCTCTCTCTCCCCCCTCTCTTTTGCGCTCTCTCTCCCCCCTCTCTTTTGCTCTCTCTCTCCCCCCTCTCTTTTACGCTCTCTCTCTACCCCCTCTCTATTGCTCTCTCTCCCCCTCTCTTTTGCTCTCTCTCCCCCCTCTCTATTGCTCTCTCTCCCCCCCTCTCTTTCCCCCCTCTTTCTCCCCACCCCCCTCTCCCCACCCACCTCTCTCCCCCCTCTCTTCTTTTGCTCTCTCTCTTCCCCCTCTCTTTTGCTCTCTCTCTTCCCCTCTCTTTTGCTCTCTCTTTCCCCATTTTTTTCTCTCTCCCCCTCTCTTTTGCTCTCTCTCTCTCCCCTCTCTTTTTCTCTCTGTTCCCTCTATTTTGCTCTTTCCCCTCTCTTTTGCTCTTTCCCCTCTATTTTGCTCTCTCCCCCCCTCTTTCACTCTTTCCCCTCTATTTAGCTCTTTCCCATCTCTTTTTGTCCGTCCCTCTCTCTTTCTATCTCTTTCACCTCTCTCTCACGCTGACCGCGCCCAGCCCCGCCCCCTGCCCGGCCACGACCCCACCCACATACGACCATGCCCACTTTTGCCGCAAACAGCAGATCAGGTAAGGCCAGGTGTGTTTGTCCTCGTGCTGTCTCTACTGCGCATGACAGCTTTGGACAAACACACTTGGCCTTTTATATTTTAGGATAGTTGTGTCTATTACATCCAGTTAAATGAAAATTGGTGTATTCTGCCCCTAGAATAAAACAACATTGCAATATACATCCATTATTTATTTCCCTGGTTTTACTGTAAAATACCTCTAAAATGTGTACTTGTTCCACTTCAGAGAGGTTGGAGTGCCTCCTCAAAATGTGCATTAGCCTTCAACTTTAGACGGTGATTGGTTAGCTCAGAGCACAAGCTCATTTACAGTTATCGCTAATTGTCCACAGCAAAGAAGACCAAAAACACTGGTTCCACCAGACTTCAAAAGGAGTATCCCTAAACTGATCTCGGTTGCAAACAAACCGTGAAGCTGGGCTAACAAAATAATGTTAAACAATTTGCAATGTATTGTTTATTGCTCATATACTGTATGTTAACTCACATACTTTGATAAACTTCTATGGCGTGGAGCATTTCAGGCTTGTGTGTTTCCCAGGAGAAGAATAAGGTCATTTACAGGCATTGCCAGGTTCCTATAATGTGTGTGACACCATCATATAGTGCTTGAGGGCATCACACTCAGGCTTAGATTGGAGCAATCATTTTTTTATCGCTCTTGAGCACTAACTGCATACAAGGCAGAGATGTCCCACATTTATATTACAAGCTG
Source organism: Bombina bombina (assembly GCF_027579735.1). Classification (NCBI taxonomy): domain Eukaryota; kingdom Metazoa; phylum Chordata; class Amphibia; order Anura; family Bombinatoridae; genus Bombina; species Bombina bombina. Next base: position 993,093,654 of record NC_069503.1, read on the forward strand.
AAAGTAAAACTATAGCGTGCGAGCAAAAGACTCAGGTGCTCTAAAATATGGAGGTCAGATAATGCAACCACCCTAACTCCCTTTCCCTATAGACTTCTATGGGGCACACTAAAAAGCCATCTCTTTTGTTTTCTCAATCGCTAACTGGAAGGTGCACTAGGCTTAAAGGGACAGTAAAGTCATAATTAGACATTCATGATTTATACAGAGCATAACATTTTAAACAACTTTCCAATTTACTTATTATATTTAATTTACTTCCTTCACTTGTTGTCCTTTGCTGAAAGGTTTATCTAGGAAAGCTAAGGAGCAGCAGATAACCTAGATTCTAGCTGCTAATTGGCGGCTGCATAAATATACCGATAGTCATTGGCTCACCTATGTGTTCAGTTAGAAACCAGTAGTGCATTGCTGCTCCTTCAACAAATGATACCAAGAGAATGAAACACATTTGATAATAGAAGTAAAGTGGAGCGTTGTTTAAAATTGTATGTTCTAGCTAAATCAAGAAAGGAACATTTTGGGTTTTTAAGTCCCCCGAAACTGCTATCACAGCTTCACAAATGGAGCCCATAGTGGCTGAATTATCAAATGGCAGGTGGACATAATTCCCTGTAGCTAAATGCCGACAGCATACGTTGTCGGCATTTAACATTGCACAAGCAGTTCTGGGGTGCTGCTAGCAGTGGGTGTCAATCAACCTGATCGTATCCGATCGGATTGATTGCTGTCCGCAGCCTCAGAGGCAGAGGACAAGTTAAGGAGCAGCGATCTTAAGACCGCTGCTTCTTAACTGCTGTTTCCAGTGAGCCTGAAGGCTCACACAGAAACAGGGCGACTAGGGGCCATTTGGCCCTTGTTAAATCGTCCCCCATGCCTTCATTTATGGTAATGCAAATTTTTTAAATGATCTTTTGTTGTCATTTCTGCTACTTTTTCCAGTGGTTAGTCGAATATTTCTGAAACTCTTATTATTTAGGGTATAATTAATGATTGCACTTATCCCATTTAAGAACCGCCCAATCTTCTTGGGGTTAGAAGCAAATTGCAAGCCTGCTCTCTGGGTGCCAACAAACTATAGAAACTGCCTTTACATCAATTTTTTAAAGTGTCTCTAGAGTTCTTTTTTAAGAAAAACAAGTATTTTTTTTTTTTTTTTAAATGGATGTAACTATTTTTTCAGCTTATTCTTTTGCTTATACAATTTCCCTTTTGTGGAAAGTATTAACCTTTATGAGCTGAGTTTGCAATAGATTTTATTCCCCTTATGATTTAATTAATTCTTCCAAAGTAGTAGTATTCCCAGCAGTCAGAACATTTGCTGACAGAAAATAATTCATTTTTAATCAGATTACGATTGTGTATGTGTGTGTCTGTGTTGTTTTTCTCCTTGATGCTTTCAACTCATAATAATAGCACTTATAGTTGAATAGGGCAGAAATGTAATGAACTGACTTGTGGCAAAGGTGGCACCATATGACCATGCTATGTTTAAAGTCAATGAGCTCTTCAGTACAACTTATTGTGCTGCCAATCGGCTAGATTACGAGTTTTGCGGTAAGGTAAAAAGCAGCGTTAACAGGTCCTAACGCTGCTTTTTCACTACAGCTGGTATTATGAGTCTTGCAGGTTTAGGGGCCCTGCACACTTTTTTGGCCTTACCGCAAACCGACTTACGTAAACTTCGTAAACCCTTTTTTCTATGGACATTTCTATAGTGCTGGTATTACGAGTCTGTCCTGGGAGGCCAAAAAGTGAGCGGTACACCCTCTACCTCCAAGATCCGTAACGCATTCTAAAGTCAGTAGTTATGAGTTTTACACTACAAAGCCGTAGCATAAAACTCATAACTAAAGTGCTAAAAAGTACACAAACGCCCATAAACTACCTATTAACCCCTAAACCGAGGCCCTCCTGCATTGCAAACCATAAAATTAAATTATTAACCCCTAATCTGCCGCTCTGGACATCACCACCACTATAATAAACATATTAACCCCTAAACCGCCACACTCCCACCTCGCAAACACTAGTTAAATAATATTAACCCCTATTCTGCCGCCCCTAACATCGCCGCCACCTACATTATATTTATTAACCACTAATCTGCCACCCCCAACGTCGCTGCCACTATATTAAATGTATTAACCCCTAAATCTAAGTCTAACCCTAACCTTAACACCCCCTAACTTATATATAATTTAAATAAATCTAAATAAAATTACTATCATAAACTACATTATTCCTATTTAAAACTAAGAACTTACCTATAAAATAAACCCTAAGCTAGCTAACTAATAGTTACATTGTAGCTAGCTTAGGGTTTATTTTTATTTTACAGGCAAGTTTGTATTTATTTTAACTAGGTAGAATAATTATTAAATAGTTGCTAAAATAAATACAAATTTACCTGTAAAATAAAACCTAACCTAAGTTACAATAACACCTAACACTATACTATAATCAAATAAATTCCCTACATTAAATACAATTACATAAATTAAATTAGCTAAATCACAAAAAACCCCACTAAATTACAGAAAATAAAAAACAAATTACAGATCTTTAAACTAAATACAACTAATCTAAGAGCCCTATCAAAATAAACCCCCCCCCCCCAAAGAATAAAAAAACCCTAGCCTAAACTAAACTACCAATAGCCCTTAAAAGGGCCTTTTGCGGGGCATTGCCCCAAAGAAATCAGCTCTTTTTCCTGTAAAAAAAAATACAAATACCCCCCCAACAGTAAAATCCACCACCCACACAACCAACCCCCCAAATAAAATACTAACTAAAAAAAAACTAAGCTCCCCATGCCCTGAAAAGGACATTTGGATGGGCATTGCCCTTAAAAGGGCATTTAGCTCTATTGCAGGCCCAAAGCCCTAGCCTAAAAAATAAACCCACCCAATACACCCTTAAAAAAATCCTAACACTAACCCCCGAAGATTCACTTACCGGGAGTAGTCTTCATCCAAGCGGCAAGATGTCCTCAACGAAGCCGGCAGAAGTGGTTCTCCAGAGAGGCAGAAGTGGTCCTCCAGACGGGCAGAAGTCTTCATCCAGACGGCATCTTCTATCTTCATTCTTCCAGCGCGGAGCGGGTCCATATTCAAGACAATCAAACAACGGCTTCTTCGTAATGAATATCTCTTTAAGTGACGTCATCCAAGATGGCGTCCCTTAGATTCCGATTGGCTGATAGAATTCTATCAGCCAATCGGAATTAAGGTAGAAAAAATCTTATTGGCTGATGCAATCAGCCAATAGGATTGAGCTGGCATTCTATTGGCTGTTCCAATCAGCCAATAGAATGCAAGCTCAAACCTATTGGCTGATTGGATCAGCCAATAGGATTGAAGTTCAATCCTATTGGCTGATTGCATCAGCCAATAGGATTTTTTCTACCTTAATTCCGATTGGCTGATAGAATTCTATCAGCCAATCAGAATCTAAGGGACACACATCTTGGATGACATCACTTAAAGAGATATTCATTACACAGAAGCCGTCGTTTGAAGAGGATGCTCCGTGTCGGATGTCTTGAAGATAGACCTGCTCCGCGCTGGAAGGATAAAGATAGAAGATGCCGTCTGGATGAAGACTTCTGCCCATCTGGAGGACCACTTCTGCCCGTCTGGAAGACCACTTCTGCAGGCTTCGTTGAGGACATCTTGCCGCTTGGATGAAGACTTCTTCCAGTAAGTGAATCTTCGGAGGTTAGTGATTTTTTTAAAGGTGTATTGCGTGGGTTTATTTTTTAGGTTAGGGCTTTGGGCCTGGAATAGAGCTAAATGCCCTTTTAAGGGCAATGCCCATCCAAATGCCATTTTCAGGGCAACGGGGAGCTTAGGTTTTTTTAGTTAGTATTTTATTTGGGGGTTGGTTGTGTGGGTGGTGGGTTTTACTGTTGGGGGGGTATTTGTATTTTTTTTTTACAGGAAACAGAGCTGATTTCTATGGGGCAATGCCCCACAAAAGGCCCTTTTAAGGGCTATTTGTAGTTTAGTTTAGGCTAGGGTTTTTTTTATTTTGGGGGGGCTTTTTTATTTTGATAGGGCTCTTAGATTAGGTGTAATTATTTTAAAGATCTGTAATTTGTTTTTTATTTTCTTTAAATTAGGTTTTTTTGTGTGATTTAGTTAATTTAATTTAATTTATGCAATTTTATTTAATGTAGGGAATTTATTTAATTATAGTGTAGTGTTAGGTGTTATTGTAACTTAGGTTAGGTTTTATTTTACAGTTAAATTTGTATTTATTTTAGCTAGGTAGTTATTAAATAGTTAATAACTATTTAATAACTATTCTACCTAGTTAAAATAAATACAAACTTGCCTGTAAAATAAAAATAAACTCTAAGCTAGCTACAATGTAACTATTAGTTATATTGTAGCTAGCTTACGGCTAGATTTGGAGTTTGGCGGTAGATGGGTTGCTAACGCCACGCGTGTTTTATGTCTAACGCAGGGCATTGTTTGACTCCGGTATTTAGAGTACAAAAAAGACCATCTAACGATGCTCCTAACGCGTGTATGTCACACGCGGAATCTTGCCCGCGTTAGACAGTCTCCCATAGAGATCAATGGAAAAGCAAAAAAATAGCTTTTTTCACCTAACACTCGATCTCGCGAGAATACGCACAGCTCGGTCATATGACGCATACCACATCATGCACAACAATAACACGCCGCAAATGTCACAACAACAATCAATCAACAAAGCACACAAGCATTACACATTCACAAGCGGGGGGATTTGAAAAAAATTTTAATACGGGGAATACGCATATACTTTAAGATGCGGAAATTTGCAAAATAACAACAAGGAATAAAAAATATATACATACACTAGAAAAATAATCGCATTCAATATCACTATATATTAGGACAAACATACATATACAACACTTCACTAATACCACACCATCGCAAATTCACATTTAAACAGAATACTATTGGACAATGTTAGAGAAAACGACCACTATGACATCATCGCATTCTACACATTCCACAAATACTAACTCCAAATGAGCATGCGCAAATTCACACACCTAATACACATTGCACAAATATTAATTGCTAATAAAGCACACCTGAACACAATTTACAATGGAAATTGGTACATCATTAAACATTTACACAGGGTATATAAGCACCACACAAGCATGGCTTCTTTGACTGTGTTGCTGGTGGGTCTTTGGAGATTGGAGGTTTAAGATTAGAGAGTTTGTGCATTATTGTGAGTGAGTTAGTGTTAGTGTGAGAGAGTCAGTTGTTAGTGTTATCGTGAGTGAGTTAGTGGGAGTGGGAGTTAGTGGGAGTGGGAGAGAGTCAGTTAGTGGGAGCGTGAGTTAGTGCTAGTGTGAGTTATTGAGAGTTAGTGGGAGTGTGAGTTAGTGAGAATTAGTAGTAGTGTGAGTTAGCGAGCGAGTGATTTTTCTGTACACTTAACACATTTACACGCAAACACATTCAATAAATACATACACTTATCAATAACACTACATACACTCCATACCCCCTACCCCCTCATACTACACTCCATACCCCATTCCCTGTAGTCCCATTCCCTTTCATCCCATTTACTCTTATCCCATACCCCATCCCCATCCCATACCCATCCCCTAGTTACATTTAGTTTACATATCCTCCTTTTAGTCTTCTTCTTCTTTTGGTTTATTTAAATACTCCTTACCCTCTTTGTTTTTTTACATCCCTCTCACACTTTCAGCACTTTTTTTGTCTTTTTAGTTCTTTATTTTGACCCCCCTTTCATTTCATCACACTCACTTTTTGTTTGATTATTTGGGGTTTAGTTTAGGGAACAGATGGAGGGCAGGCAGGGGAGAGGTAGAGGGGGGAGGAGAGGGAGGGGGAGAGGAACAGGGCAGGAAGGGGGGCAGGAAGGGGGGCAGGAAGCGGGGGTGGAAGCGGTGGGTGGACCCAGCCACTTGGTTCAATATTAACAAGTGGCTGGGCCCAGTGGCGGACAGAGTAGGGCTTCACAGTCCGGGAAACAGAGGGCATCGTCACAGGGGAAGGCCAAGGCGACTAGGGAGGCGAGGTTTTCAATGGAGGAGAAGGAGGCCCTCGTAGAGGCCTATATGGCCAGGTATAGGAGGCTGCAGCACCAGAAGACTACCCCGACTGACAAGAGGAGGCTCTGGAATGAGATAAGGAATGCAGTCAATGCAGTGGGTGGCCGGAACAGAGATCTGGATTCGATAAAACATCGCTACTGGGACTGTAAGATGGATCTCAAGAAAAAGTTAAGCCTGGAGGCCCGACATGCCGCAGGAACCGGTGGCGGACCTGCCCTGGAAATAGAGTACTGCCGATGGGAGGAAATGTTGCGGCCCAGCATCTCCGAGGTGGATGTAGTCGGTATCGGAGGAATTGATACCGGGAACCTGCCATTCTCATCTGCCGGTAAGCTCATTGAACAATAAATTCACATATGAATGTATTTCAAGGGACACTATACGCAAACCTTTACTTTCATGATTGAGGTAGCGAATACAATTTGACAAAACATTCAAATGTACTTATATTACCTAATTTGAATCATTCTTGAGATATATTTTAAGGAAGAAATAGCCATGCACACGGTGAAACAATCACAGGAGGCAGCTATATTCAGCTAACAATCAGCATCTTATAAGCATATTTAGATATGCTTTTCAGCAAAGAATATCCAGAGAATGAAGCTAATTAGATAAGAAAAGTACATTAGAAAGTTGATTATAAATGTATGCTTCTAAATCATGAAAGATAAAACATTGGGTTTCATGTCCCTTTAAGGATCAGATTAATGCTATTACGCTGTTTACACGCATTCACAATTACTTTGCGGTTACATCAGTATCTAGGCTATAGGTTAGGTGTGCATTTAAACAGACTGAAAACAAACGCTAAAACATTCAGATTGACCAGAGATATCACAAACACGGTTTAGAAAATGCGGAAATCGTATTGATTGTTAGATTTCAAAGTGGATTAATGATTCTGCATTTGTAATTGTATCGTAAGCTAAGTCATTTAAAGCTTGATTTGCAAATATGCTAATATATATATATATAAAAAAAAAAAATTCTAATATACAGAGTCTGGGGAGGAGGCAGCACAAGAAATACAGCCTCCTCCATCTCCCCGGGATGAGAGTGGTGGGGAGGAATTTCCACTTCGGAGGGAAGAGGCCCCCTGTGACGAAGAGGGCGCGGAAGCAGATGAAGAGGCCCCGGAAGCAGAGGAGGAGTCCGCGGAACCAGAGGCCCCTCAAGGACCCGCACACCACCGTGCACGGGCACCCCACCGTGCACGGGTACCCCGCCAAGCACAACAAGAGGAAATAGCGGATGTGCGGGTTCTACTGGACTACATAGATGCGTAACTCCCGGATACAAAATATCGAAGGCCGAACTCGAATTATTGATGGACAAAATCAAATAATTGAAGGCCAAAACCAAATAATAAACATACTTAATAGAATCAAACAAGGGCAAAACAGAATCATTAATCTACACCAAGAGATGTTCAATTTTTTCCGGGAGGCGCATGCTGGTCTGCCTCCTGGTCCGCCTCCTGCTGCTGGGCCTCCTGCTGCTGGGCCTCCTGCTGCTGGGCCTCTTGCTGCTGGGCCTCCTGCTGCTGGCCCATCTCCTCCTGCCGGCCCATCTACTCCTCTTCAGCCATCTTCTCCTCCTCTTCAGCCATCTCCTCCTCTTCAGCCATCTTCTCCTCCTCAGCCATCTTCTCCTCCTCAGCCATCTTCTCCTCCTCAGCCATCTTCTCCTCCTCACCTTGGTCGTCCCAGTACTCTTCCTTCCACTCTTCCCACAACATCTCCAAGGAGAACTCTTCGGAGTCGGCAGTTGCCCCTCCCAGAGTCTCAGCCCCATGGGAAGAGGGGAAGGAAGAAGAAGTAAGTATTTTTTTTCATCTTTAATGTTTTTTTTATTTAATGTGTAATGGATAGGTATGTGATGATGTGGTTTTCATACACTTGTGGACCACACTCTGTATATAATCTACTTCTATGGGACCGGGTCCATGGAGGCAGATTGTTTGCAGAGTGTGGGTTATAAGTGTGTGAAAACCACATCATCACATACCTATCCTTGTTCATGATATTGATTGGTTTCTGTGATGTGATGTCCAAACTGTTTCCCGAATCACAAACAAAATTACCATTACAATTATCCATGATGGTATATTACTGTTTGAATGCCAATAACACAGCTTAAAGGGACAGTCAGAAAATGATTGATTACAAAGAAAACACTGTATTATGCATTATCAAGTTGGAAACAACAAAACATGGAGAAATACGTGTGACTTATGTGCTTACCCTTGTATCTATGACTATGAAAAATGACCACTTATTTGTTGTTCTAACATAACAACATTTTAGATATCAATGATCAATACATGGTAAATAATATGCTGTATGAGCACAAGGTTTTACATATACAAATGCTATCCAAATGCCCTCTAGTGGTCAAATTGCATAATGATTACATGCACTCTTCAAGCTCGAAGAAATGAGCACACAAACCTCATAGGTTTAGCTAGCAAATTTAAATAAACACAGACAAATGATTAATTGGTGAGAAACATTTGATATTACAAAATTGACTTTTAGAATAATGCAAAACATTATTTGTTCTCTAAACTGTCCCTTTAACAAAATTACATATGCTAACATATATTTGAAGATTGTTGGTATATCTACATGTACTTGTTCAAACAATAAATATTGAAATCAGATTTATATTGACGTGTTAAATAAAGTCTATTTTCTTAAAGAGACATTATTGTGTTAATTTATTTTTAGAAAGACATTTGTTTTAACAATGAATATGGTTTAAAGTCCTTTTAGGAGTGGGGGGTGAAAATATGCTAACAATAATATATTTGAAGATTAACCAATGTGGAACTCATACATGATACAAAAATCAACATTTGCATTAAAGGGACAGTATACTATATTTTTAACAGAACTGTATGTAATAGAAACTACTAGAAACAACAAGATTAACATATACTGATATCAATATTACAAAGCTTCAAACACTTTCAAAGAAAATCGGGTTAGCTCTATTGAAAATATAGATGAACCACCATTACAACCGTAAAACAAGACAATACACAATCATACACAAAACAGGAGAAAGCTGGAGATGGTACTCACATGAAACTTAGAGGCTTGGCGAGGAGTCTGATAATTAATTACATTTTATTTGAACAGAAGCAAAATGAAACATGTATTTGTTAAACAATGGACTATCTAACTAGAGACCAAATTAAAAGATTTCATTTATAATGTGAGTGTCTAATGAACCTTTAATAAAATATACAACGAAATTACATTTAGAAGAAGTCGGCATCATATATTTAGCATATTATAAAGCTAAATGCATATTGATTACTTTATTCTAACACAATAGCGCATATTTATTAATTAGATATCTTTAACATTAAACACAACAGTCATTTTTCTGAAAAAGGAACATATTGTTGACAAACATATTAAACAACATGGACTATAGAGATTTGCACTTGCCTCGAAATATCATATGCATGAAAACATTTTGCTTTCGTTCGTTTATTCAACCAGACATCCAGCAAAAGAGAATGTGGTGGTCTTTATCAGCTACGGGTCAACAATGTAACATGATGCAAATAATACATATTCGCAAGGTTTTTAAAATTGGCTGCAGTCACAAACGTGTTTAACGTGCACAAACAAATATTGCGGGACTACGTAATACAATCAGACTTTTTTTACCTTTGCATGTGACGTCTTAACATGGCACTTCCTTGATCACGTAAGAACACCATCCAATAAAAGGCACATTCTTGATCACGTAAGAACGCCCAAAAAAAAAGGCGCATCCTTGATCGCGTCAAAACGCCATCCAATAAAAGGCACATTCTTGATCACGTAAGAACGTCAGTCAATACAAGGAATCATTGGACAGCCTGGCAGGTGACGTCTTAAGCAACATGGCGCATCCGAGATCGCTGAAAAACCGCAGCCAATACAAGGACTCAGTTGACAGCTTGGCATATCACCTTGAAACATATTTATATTTTAGGAACTAGTATGTGTCTAGATTGCTATCTAGGAATGTCACAAAATCATGAATCATCTTTTCAGACTTGACTGTCCCTTGAACTATAGCTATGGTGTATATCTTTAACATTTAAAAGATACACATGAGAAATGCATATGCCATTGATGTTTTAAGATATGTTTGGATTGTTTTGGAATAACAATAATGATACATGTATTGATTAAACGTGTCATTTATTCAAGTTTAAATATGGTCAGCCTACCTATAGCCATATATGGGAGGAGAAGTATTTTGTTAACATATTTGATAAAAAATATTCATCATCTAAAATATTTGCATTACACACAGAGATTTATTTGGTTACACTTTTACAATATGATAGAATTGAAAATGAAATACATGTGCTGTCAACATTACAATAAGATTGTGCTCACCATCACTTAAAGGGACATTATTTTGTTTTTAAAAAGAGGATACACATAGACAATACTATTTCAATAAAATGAACACTTTACAGGGATTATATCATTGTATCAATCCTCAGATTATTTGTTAAAGGTGCATCAATTCATGCAGAGTTTCTAAATACACACATGGATGTGAAAATTGAAATATACATATATACACAAATAACAATCTATATATACATATATAAAACAATTACTATGCTAATCATAATCATGCAATGATAAAGCTTTGAGAAAAATATATAAAGACAAATAATAAGATTACATTGGAGATGTTAATCTTAAAGTCATTTACAATTATCTTACATATATGATTTTTGAAAAACCATTATTTTTGGTAGGTCCCTTTAAGGATCAACCAGATAAACTAGAGCTTTCAAAAAATAACATGAAGAATGAGGACAAAGAATCGTGCAATGACATGTCTTTTATTAGTATGTAAGAAAACATCAACAACGTTTAGAAATAATCTTGTAAAAATAAGGAATATTTGAGCCATATGACAAGGTAACAGAGTGCATCACAGTCCATGAAGAGAGTTGCCAAGGGCCACCATAGCCCCATTGGAGACATATGACAAGGTAACACAGTGCATCACAGTCCATGAAGAGAGTTGCCAAGGGCCACCATAGCCCCATTGGAGACATATGACAAGGTAACAGAGTGCATCACAGTCCATGAAGAGAGTTCCCAAGGGCCACCATAGCCCCATTGGAGACATATGACAAGGTAACACAGTGCATCACAGTCCATGAAGAGAGTTGCCAAGGGCCACCATAGCCCCATTGGAGACATATGACAAGGTAACAGAGTGCATCACAGTCCATGAAGAGAGTTCCCAAGGGCCACCATAGCCCCATTGGAGACATATGACAAGGTAACACAGTGCATCACAGTCCATGAAGAGAGTTGCCAAGGGCCACCATAGCCCCATTGGAGACATATGACAAGGTAACACTGTGCATCACAGTCCATGAAGAGAGTTGCCAAGGGCCACCATAGCCCCATTGGAGACATATGACAAGGTAACAGAGTGCATCACAGTCCATGAAGAGAGTTCCCAAGGGCCACCATAGCCCCATTGGAGACATATGACAAGGTAACACAGTGCATCACAGTCCATGAAGAGAGTTGCCAAGGGCCACCATAGCCCCATTGGAGACATATGACAAGGTAACACAGTGCATCACAGTCCATGAAGAGAGTTGCCAAGGGCCACCATAGCCCCATTGGAGACATATGACAAGGTAACAGAGTGCATCACAGTCCATGAAGAGAGTTGCCAAGGGCCACCGTAGCCCCATTGGAGACATATGACAAGGGAACACAGTGCATCACAGTCCATGAAGAGAGTTGCCAAGGGCCACCATAGCCCCATTGGAGACATATGACAAGGTAACAGAGTGCATCACAGTCCATGAAGAGAGTTCCCAAGGGCCACCATAGCCCCATTGGAGACATATGACAAGGTAACACAGTGCATCACAGTCCATGAAGAGAGTTGCCAAGGGCCACCATAGCCCCATTGGAGACATATGACAAGGTAACACAGTGCATCACAGTCCATGAAGAGAGTTGCCAAGTGCCACCATAGCCCCATTGGAGACATATGACAAGGTAACACAGTGCATCACAGTCCATGAAGAGAGTTGCCAAGGGCCACCATAGCCCCATTGGAGACATATGACAAGGTAACACAGTGCATCACAGTCCATGAAGAGAGTTGCCAAAGGCCACCATAGCCCCATTGGAGACATATGACAAGGTAACACAGTGCATCACAGTCCATGAAGAGAGTTGCCAAGGGCCACCATAGCCCCATTGGAGACATATGACAAGGTAACACAGTGCATCACAGTCCATGAAGAGAGTTGCCAAGGGCCACCATAGCCCAATTGGAGACATATGACAAGGTAACAGAGTGCATCACAGTCCATGAAGAGAGTTGCCAAGGGCCACCATAGCCCCATTGGAGACATATGACAAGGTAACACAGTGCATCACAGTCCATGAAGAGAGTTGCCAAGGGCCACCATAGCCCCATTGGAGACATAGGACAAGGTAACAGAGTGCATCACAGTCCATGAAGAGAGTTGCCAAGGGCCACCATAGCCCCATTGGAGACATATGATAAGGTAAAAGAGTGCAACAGGCACAACAATAAACTTTGAAAAAGGCCAAATGGCAACAATAAAAAAAACATCAACATGTGGACGGAGGATTCTTATCTGCGACCTTGGAGCATCTCCAGATCCTCCACTTACTGGTCATCCTCTTCATCGTCCTGTGCATGTCCAGCTCCAGATTCAGGCCTTGAAGATAATCGCATGATTTCACGCAGAGTCAAGTCCTGAACCCGGAGCTGGGCCTGCATGGTGTCGTTCATCCCTCTCAGGACAGCTGCGTTCCTCAACACGGCCTGCTCTACTCGTGCTATACCTTCTAGCATGAGCCATGCTGAGTCACAGCCTAAAATAAAGAATAAATAAAATATTAAGGATAATTACACAACAGAAGAAAAAATAAGCAAAGATACATTGTCATCATAAAGACAAATCATTCTTTACATCAATTTGTTGAAATTGATTCTTTACACATTAAATATGTTATTCAGACAGACCGAAATCATTAAAGGGACAGTTTACTCAAACATGTTGTCCCCTTTAATTGGTTTTCGATGATCCACTTATACAGCTTGAGTGTATCAAATCTTGTTAAAGGATTTACATTGTACTTACATTAGCAATTTAAATATTTTAATTATACTGTGGTAGGCACACCTATCCTTAAACATGTTGGCGTTGAGGACAAGCTGTGTAAACATTGCAACCTGAAGAAATTACATTCCCACTGGGTTAGACAAGAGATAATGTATCAACATTTGTACATAAATTGTTGGATCCAAGTAGTGGTAATTGGTATATGTAGTGATATCAAATTAAAGGGACACTGAACCTAAATATTTAATTGACTGATTCAGATAGAGCATGACATTACAAATATTAAAAAATTAAACATATTCTTTAAATGTTAGAATTCTCTAGCTAGATTTTGAATGCAAGAATGTAGGTTTTTAGGGCAGGCCATATTTGTTTATCAACTTTGGTTGTCCCTGCTGGTTGATGGATACATTCATCCAACAATAAAGAAATGATGTCCACAATTATTTTCAATTTAAAATTAATTCTAGGCATTTCTTTGTTTCAATAAAGATAGCAAGAGAATGAAGAATAATTCATAAGAGTAATAAATTATAAATTTGATTAACATTGCATGCTCTATTTGAATCACAATAGAAAAAAATTTCCTTCAGTGTACCTTTAACCCCTTAACGACCGAGGACGTGCAGGGTACGTCCTCAAAAAAAAGGCAGTTAATGCCTGAGAACGTACCCTGCACGTCCTCGGTTTGGAAAGCAGCTGGAAGCGATCCTGCTCGCTTCCAGCTGCTTTCCGGTTATTGCAGTGATGCCTCGATATGGAGGCATCCTGCAATAACCTTTGGTAGCCATCCGGTGCAGAGAGAGCCACTCTGTGGCCCTCTCTGCACCGGAGATCGGTGGCTACCTGCGTTGGTGGGTGGGAGCCGGACCGGGAGGCGGGTGGCGGCCATCGATGGCCCTGGTTATGTGCAGGGGGGGCGGGATCGTGGGCGGGGACGAGCAGGGGCGCGCACGGACGCGCGCGCGTGCACGGGAGGGCGGGGGCGGGCGCGTGCACGGGGAGGGAGCGGGTGGGAACCGCTACACTACAGAAAATGATTTAATAAAAAATGTATAAATATCGAAATCTGGAAAAAAAAAAAAGATCAGCAAGGTGGTGGGGGATTGTCTGTGTGGGGGGGGGGAAGCTACACTACAGAAAAAAGCCCCAAAAAAATAAAAAAAGCACTTTTTTTTGCAAACTGGGTACTGGCAGACAGCTGCCAGTACCCAAGATGGCCCCCAATGAGGCAGAGGGGAGGGTTAGAGAGCGGTTTTGGGGGGGATCAGGGAGGTTGGGGGCTAAGGGGGGGATCCTACACCCTAGCATATGTAAATATGCTAAAAAATTTTTTTATTTTTTTTAAAAAACCCTTTTATTTTAGTACTGGCAGACTTTCTGCCAGTACTTAAGATGGCGGGGACAATTGTGGGGTGGGGGAGGGAAGGGAGCTGTTTGGGAGGGATCAGGGGGTGGGATGTGTCAGGTGGGAGGCTGATCTCTACACTAAAGCTAAAATTAACCCTGCAAGCTCCCTACAAACTCCCTAATTAACCCCTTCACTGCTAGCCATAATACACGTGTGAGGCGCAGCAGGATTTAGCGGCCTTCTAATTACCAGAAAGCAACGCCAAAGTCATATAGTCTGCTATTTCTGAACAAAGGGGATCCCAGACAAGTATTTACAACCATTTGTGCCATAATTGCACAAGCTGTTTGTAAATTATTTCAGTGAGAAACCTAAAATTGTGAAAAATTTAACTTTTTTTTCAATTTGATCGCATTTGGCGGTGAAATGGTGGCATGAAATATACCAAAATGTGCCTAGATCAATACTTGGGGTTGTCTACTATACTACACTAAAGCTAAAATTAACCCTACAAGCTCCCTAAAAGCTCCCTAATTAACCCCTTAACTGCTGGGCATAATACACTTGTGGTGCGCAG
Organism: Bombina bombina; assembly: GCF_027579735.1. Classification (NCBI taxonomy): domain Eukaryota; kingdom Metazoa; phylum Chordata; class Amphibia; order Anura; family Bombinatoridae; genus Bombina; species Bombina bombina. Next base: position 993,108,847 of record NC_069503.1, read on the forward strand.
TGGCATTTAGCGGCCTTCTAATTACCAAAAAGCAACGCCAAAGCCATATATGTCTGCTATTTCTGAACAAAGGGGATCCCAGAGAAGAATTTACAACCATGTATGCCATAATTGCACAAGTTGTTTGTAAATAATTTCAGTGAGAAACCAAAAGTTTGTGAAAAAATTTGTGAAAAAGTGAACGATTTTTTGTATTTGATCGCATTTGGCGGTGAAATGGTGGTATGAAATATACCAAAATTGTCCTAGATCAATACTTTGGGATGTCTACTAAAAAAAAATATATACATGTCAAGGGATATTCAGGGATTCCTGAAAGATATTAGTGTTCTAATGTAACTAGCGCTAATTTTGGAAAAAAGTGGTTTGGAAATAGCAAAGTGCTACTTGTATTTATGGCCCTATAACTTGCACAAAAAGCAAAGAACATGTAAACATTGGGTATTTCTAAACTCAGGACAAAATTTTGAAACTATTTAGCATGGGTGTTTTTTGGTGGTTGTAGATATGTAACAGATTTTGGGGGTCAAAGTTAGAAAAAGTGTGTTTTTTTCAATTTTTCCTCATATTTTATATTTTTTTTTATAGTAAATTATAAGATATGATGAAAATAATGGTATCTTTAGAAAGTCCATTTAGTGGCGAGAAAAACGGTATATAATATGTGTGGGTACAGTAAATGAGTAAGAAGAAAATTACAGCTAAACACAAACACCGCAAAAATGTAAAAATAGCCTTGGTCCCAAACGGACAGAAAATGGAAAAGTGCTGTGGTCATTAAGGGGTTAAGTATCTTATAATGTTGATTTTGAATGATACTTACAGCTGTGCCTGGGAAGGACAATCCGACACCCAGGACAATGAAGGTTGAGACAGGGGGGAGGGATGGGATTGTGTTGGGGAGGGATGGGATTGTGTTGGGGAGGGATGGGATTGGCTTGGGAAGGGATGAGCTGCTGCTCCGGGGTAGGCCATACAGCTGGGGAGTGGTGAGTTGGGGTCTGGGCAGCTGTACGGCCCATAATACAGGGAGAGCGGCGAAGGGTGGTGAAGGGGCATTTTTTTGGAGGGACAGGAAATGACAAATGGGAAGGGCCGGCAGGGGTCTGGGCCTGGGCCAGGGTCTGGGCCTGGGCAGTGGTCTGGGCATGGGCAGGGGTCTGGGCCTAGGCAGTGGTCTGGGCATGGGCAGGGGTCTGGGCCTGGGCAGTGGTCTGGGCATGGGCAGGGGTCTGGGCCTGGGCAGGGGTCTGGGCATGGGCAGGGGTCTGTAACTGGTCAGGGGACTGGGCAGGGGCGGAAACCAGATGACCAGAGGTGGAGGATCCATCTGAAAAAAATAATCCAAATATATTAACATCTCATACATCATGAAATCAAATCAACGCATTTCAAATTGATTATGTTTTCAATATACTTCGAAGTGTGTTTGAATTTCTAAACAATTATGAAATGAGGATATGGTATGCATATAGGCACTCAGATGAATATCAATGACTGTCTGTACAATAATAATAATTCACATTTCATTTTGACCAACATATATAAAGCAATGCCACTTACAGCAAACCCATGTTAACGTGTATGCGAAATTCCATTTTCACGATCATTGCGCAATGATTCCATGCGGAATTACGCATCCGTCATTTGACCAACATGTATAAAGCAATGCCACTTACAGCAAACCCATGTTAAGGTGTATGCGAAATTCAATTTTCGCGATCATTGCGCAATGATTCCATGCGGAATTACGCATCCGTCATTTGACCAACATGTATAAAGCAATGCCACTTACAGCAAACCCATGTTAACGTGTATGCGAAATTCCATTTTCGCGATCATTGCGCAATGATTCAAAGCGGAATTACGCATCCGTCATTTGACCAACATGTATAAAGCAATGCCACTTACAGCAAACCCATGTTAAGGTGTATGCGAAATTCCATTTTCGCGATCATTGCGCAATGATTCAAAGCGGAATTACGCATCCGTCATTTGACCAACATGTATAAAGCAATGCCACTTACAGCAAACCCATGTTAACGTGTATGCGAAATTCCATTTTCGCGATCATTGCGCAATGATTCAAAGCGGAATTACGCATCCGTCATTTAACCAACATTTATAAAGCAATGCCACTTACAGTTAACCCATGTTAACGTGTATGCGCTATTCCATTTTCGCTCTGTGACGCATATTCTGTAGAGCACAAGACACATCATTCCTATTTCATGTGTCACTAATCTAAAATCAGATATCTAAACATCATATGTAGTGTATGTTGTGAGATCTGTATAGGTTTAGTATCTGACTATATACACATTTTCAAAAAACAAATATTAAGATATTATATGAAGTTGGATAATTACCTGGTTCAGATTCTCCATCTCCTCCCAGGCCACGGGACGGAGAAGCAGCTGCCCTGGCCCCCGCGTCAGGACTTTCAGATCCCGCAGCTGGGAGGGAAGAAGAGGAGACCGAGGATGGCGAGGATCTAAATCTTTTGGGGACCCGGAGATTGAGGAGCTCGCATAAAGTCACCTCATAAGAGAGTAGGTACAGTTTCCGCGGGGCCTCTCTTTTGCCACCTCTTTTACGGGCTTGTACCCAGTCCCTTATGAGGTTGACTTTTTTTGTTAACCGCAACCTCATATCTCCGAATCTCCTCATGATCTGATCCTGGGTCCTCTGGACGTCACACACCAATCTTACCGCATTGGTGATAGACTCCCAGAGGGCCTTCTTAACATACGCATCTGTCAACCTCCTCTTGTTCCCAAACAGCTGGGGATAAAAGTCCTTGACGGCGTGGACCAGTGCAGCGCTCTCCTCCTTGGTGAACCTGGGAGCTGACATGCCTGCTGGGTTGTAGATTTTTGTTTATAACAAAATCAGATATACTGCCTGCAGGCATTAGAGAACTGACAAAGATGGCAACGTGTAATGGACTTTTATATGGTGAAGAAAACATGAGATGCATCATGGGACAAGTTATCTGTACATCTGATTGGATAAAAGTTTGAAATATTGTTAGAATGTCTGTGAGACCATCCTGACTCAAGTTGTGTTTGTGTGATGAACTCTGATTGGCCGTTCCTTAATGTTTCATATCTTATTAACTTCCTTACACATACCTCATTGTGGTGCTGTTACTTCATTTTTCATGTAGACTTATTTGTAACTCATGGGCCTGTCATGCGGATATGTGTGACGCAGATTTAATATCCGTGATCCGTTAAATATTAATGATTAAATTCTCTTTAAAATCTAATACTGTCACATTATTAAATGTTGTAGACATTTCTCGGTTTAATAACGGTCTGTTTCTTTAATACAAATACACATTTAATATTGTATGTCTTTATTGTTCATAAAATCCATTTATTGACTTATTGTGAAGTATTGATATTGCTCTATTAAATGTATTTCATACTGCACATTGATTGTGTGCTATTCCGTGACATTAGACTCTAATGTTTAAAGATGCTAATCTGGTGTTTCAAGATGCGTTTCCCACGCAATATTTCTGAATGTTCAAATTCAGGTTATAATGTCAGTAACTTGGATAATCTGTTTATAAATGTTAAACTACAGGTTTGTTTGTTATTAGTAAATAAACCTCGAGCTTGTATTTGTCTGAAGTGCTCATATATGTTATTTTGCAATGGCGTCTTTATTTTTAAATAGACATTACAAACAAACAATTGTATCAAATGATCTGTAGAGATAGAAAATTGTTTAGACTTTAAAATGTAAATCAATTTATATTAGTATTTAGATATCCTCAACAGAAGAAATTTAAATGCACATGGTTGAGCCAATCACATAAGGCATCTCTGTGCATCCACCAATCTTCATCTACTGAGCCTATCTCGATATGCTTTTCAAGCAAAGTATGTCAAGATAGGAAGAGAAGTAAATACACTATTTAAATCTCTTAAAGGGACACTGTCCAAACAAATTTAGCGTTGGTGATTCAGATTGAGCATGAAATGTTAATCAACTTTATAATTTAATCCGATTCTCAAATGTTAAGAATTATCTTGTTATCTTTCTTTGCAAATCAATAATGATATTTTAGATTACGGACAATTGTTGCAAAAAACCTGGGTTGTCCTTGATGATTGTTGGATCAATTAATCCACCACAAAAAAACAAGTTCTGTCCAGAGTACTGAAGCAAATAAATTATCTATTTAATGACTTATTTTTTAAGTAATGATAGCAACATCACAAGGAGCATTCATAATATGAGACAATTTTTAAAGTGGCTTAAAATAGAATACTCATTCTGAATGTATAAATCATTCATTTTTTAACTGTCTCCCTTTAAGTATATTTTGAGTTCATGTCCCTTTAAATAAACATTTCACAATAATGCTTGAAATATCAGAAACCTAGGCACCTTCCTTTTGCAAAATTAGTATAACATATGAGTAAAGCAAATTTAGATTAACTTCTGGATTGTTTTACACACTGACTGAAATATATATTGTAAAGGAGGTATTTCGGAGTCTTCAGCTTAGAGGGACATTAAGCTATATGTTATGTATGCATTTTGGATAAGATTATAATATTTGAACAACTTAATATGTTTTGGTATTCAATCATTAGATTGTAATTATATATATTTTTGGATTAAATACATATCTACATAGGCTATTTTGATGCTGATTGTTGTTTGCACATAGATGCCTTATGTAATTGACTAAGATATGTGCATTGATGTATTTTTTTCAAAGTATATTTAAAGACGGAATGTAATTCTATAGTACTTTCTAAATATGTTTAAATTCTTTTATGAAATATTTAAAAATCAATACACAATATACTTTGTGAATGTCCCTTTAAGGACCAAAACATTTGGAATGTTGATTTAACATTGTCAAAATAAACTAAAGGGGAATGAAAATTATATATAGATATGTGATGTCTAACCCAAGAGGTAAGATTTTAAAAAATACATAATATTAATAACTATAGTTAAATGACTCCACTAGAAAATAAAATCGATTAACCTGGCATCCAATAACTAGCTTGTGAAAAATATCAAGTTAAATGACCTACCATTTATAAATGTAAAAATTAAAATAATTTAGCAAATAATGTTTTGAGATACCTAAGGAAGATACAAGATCTTATAAAATTAATTTTACATTCAACAACACTGTCACTTTAATGTAATTGAACCACTTCCCCTTCTTAAAAGTGAAAACAAATAATTTATGAGAAATTGACTACATATCCGAAATTATTTTAACATCTAAGAATTTCAAAAGAAAAGCATCGATGGATCTCACGCCCCAATTAATGTTAAAAAAGATAGTTTAATGTAATATTCTCGGAATCAGTGGATTTTCTAAAATTAATGCATTATTTGATCTTATGCATGTGCTTGTCAAATAGACAACTACCAGTCATGGGAGTCAAATTGTTTTTTATTGACAGATTATATGGATATTTATTATAATCTGTTCAAAAGAGTGTATTTAATAATAAAATGTTTATTATTACCATTTAAAAAATTAAAAGTTTCTGAAACAAAAACAAAAAAATATTCCTGGAAGTCATCAGATGCCAATCTGAAATTAAAAAACAAAATTTTAACAAAGTTAATACACACGTTGTCAAATATTCATAAAATACATTTACAATCATCTTGTGTCTATGCTCTAACTTTGTTCAACATTTTTTAAAGATATTTATTAATTAAATTAAAAAAAAAATACACCATTATATTGTGTAATAAAAAATAAATTAAAATATCAGATTTTCTAATTATACATAATAATGTATATCACATTTCAATAATATATATGTTGAACATAAATGTCATATTTCATGTCCATTCAAATACCTCTATTTCAACTATAATATGTATTCCTTTTTCTGATTGTGATCCCTAAATATCTAATGATGAAATAAGTATGACTAATGTATGTAAGCTACCAATAATCAACATTCTTCCTGTGATTCTTAACTAGCATGCATTGGTACACCAACCTGGATAATGCATGGTCTTTGAAAGTCAATTCAGGGCTAAACAGTTGATCTTCAATAGGTGTCTTATTCATCATTTCAAAAATAGAGGACTGTGAAATCCCATCTAAAAAAGTAAAATCATCTAAGTGTCTGATTGTGATCCCTAAATATCTAATTAAGAACTAAATATGACTAATGTATGCAAGCTACTAATATTCAACATTCTTCCTGTGATTCTTAACTAGCATGCATTGGTACACCAACCTGGATAATGCATGGTCTTTGAAAGTCAATTCAGGGCTAAACAGTTGATCTTCAATAGGTGTCTTATTCATCATTTCAAAAATAGAGGACTGTGAAATAGCATCTAAAAATTAGAAAATCATCTAAGTGTCTCCAATAGGATGCCTCCACAGCCTTATTCTATCAAATAGTTGGCACTTACCATGTGAACATGTCTTTGTATGGTTTTCAAGGTCAGCAGATTTGAAAGATAATGCCAGACATGATCCCATTGGTATACTTCAATTTCAATCTTGGCTTTTTCCACTGTCAGTCTGGGCAATCTTCACTGTCAGGCTTCTAATTCTTCCCTTTCAGTCTTTAGATTAAGTCAGCTCCCTAATGGCAGAAAAAGTTTAATCAAAATTACTACAAGTGTGTGAATCATTTCTGTAGCACTCTCCCACCCCCCATTTCATAAGAAATTTCTGTCACTAGCTTACTAAGCGTGTGTAGCATCTTGTGTTATGTTCTATCAAGTGTGAAGATGAGTCATATTGAGCAGAACAAACCTCTAATGTGTGACATTGAACCATAGTCATGCTAGAGGATCCCTTTCTGAGTATTTACATTTTAAGTAATGTGTAAACTAAATACTAGTTTAGAAAAAGTATGCCATATGATGTATTTGTGTACAATTCATGCCAGCAACAGTCCAAACATTTATACTTACCAGCTGATGTCCTCTTTAAAAACCAGGTGGCAAAGACTCGCTACAGGACCCAATGCCCAGAGCATCACCTATATTAATAAATGAAACACATTTTTAGCATTTGATGAACAATCCTAACATGTTTGCACAATTCTCTACTTGTCATTTCCCTAGAGTTCACATCTATTGACAATACTCCAGTCTAACTTCTATTATTTACCGTCTAAAGTTGCGGTTGATGATGTCTGCTCTGACATTGAGCCCCTCGTCCCGGAATGGCCCCTCTAGAACAGGATCATCCTCCTCATCTCTGAGGAGGTTTCTGTCCGGCCGGACGGCCTGCAGCATCCCAGCCCGCTTTGCAATATTATGCAGGACGCTACAGGCTACAACGATCTTAGCCACCTTCTTTGGGTTGTACTGGAGGGCTCCTCCCGACCTGTCCAGGCACCTGAACCTCATCTTCAGGAGCCCGAACATCCGTTCAACCACCGCCCTGGTTCTCTTATGAGCCCTATTGTAGCGCTCCTCAGACACATCAGTCGGGCTACGCAAGGGGGTAATGAGCCAAGGCCGGCTCATGTACCCAGAATCACCTATAAATTATGAACAGAACATAATTCAAACAGAATCCTCAAAATAGTATTTTGAGTCCAATAAAAAGTTTTGTACACGATAATCCAGTAACAAATGTTTATTTTAAAATTAAAAAATCTAGTTCAATATTATTCTCTATCTTCCCATTTCATCTAAGACATGCTACATATGCGTATTTCTCCTAAATCAAGCCTTGTGTAACATGCAAACTACATGGTTACATTGCATTCTCTATCTGAGCATTTAAGGTAAGACATGCTACATATCTGCATTGAACTAAAAGACATTAGCGGAAAGAGACAATGACATGGTTAAATTGCATTAGCTAATATCTTCCCATTTCAGCTAAGACATGCTACATATGCATATTTCTCCATATTCAAACCTTGTGTAAAATGCAAACTACATGGTTACATTGCATTCTCTATCTGAGCATTTAAGGTAAGACATGCTACATATCTGCATTGAACTAAAAGACATTAGCGGAAAGAGACAATGACATGGTTAAATTGCATTAGCTAATATCTTCCCATTTCAGCTAAGACATGCTACATATGCGTATTTCTCCTAAATCAAGCCTTGTGTAAAATGCTAACTACATGGTTACATTACATTCTCTATCTGAGCATTTAAGGTAAGACATGCTACATATCTGCATTGAACTAAAAGTAGACATTAGCGGGGGGAAAATATATGGTTAAATTGCATCCTATAGCTGAACATTACGCTAACATTTTAAAACTACAGTGGCAATTGTCAAACTAATTAACCATGTTGTGCACAAATACTCACCAACGAGATAACCAGGGGGCATTTGTCTTTCCTCAAACCGTCTCCACAGGGACGACAGAGAGAGGATGCGGGCATCATGATTAGCCCCTCCAAAATTCGCACACACATGCATAATCCTCATCCGTGCGTCACAAACATACTGCACGTTGAGGCTATGAAAATGTTTGCGATTTCTGAAGGGCAAGTCATCAATTGGAGCACGCAGCGCAATGTGGGTACAATCTATGGCTCCCAAGACATTGGGCAATTGAGCAATATCAAAGAATTCCCACTTCAGGCGCCTCCAATCACCATCATTCTGTGGGAATCCTATGTATTGCTTACTGATACGTACCATGGCATCCAGAAAGTTATCAAACACCACAGAGAATGTACCTTGAGCCAGGCCATGCATGTACAGTTCTCCGGATTGAAAACTCCCGGAGGCCAGGACGTATAGACAGCTTAGCATCTTACTCATGGCGGGAACAGCAGTGCTTATTCTTATACGTGGCTCCAAATGAGGTTTAAGAAGATCGTAAAGGCCAATGAGCTGTTTGCGATCGAGCCGATACTTATCATAAACCTCAAAGTCGCTCATGTTTTCCAAGGTGGGTCTCACCCTGTAGACAGGAGGACCTCGAACCAGACGACCCCTTCGTCTCAGTCTGAGCCGCCGAGGCTGCCTGATTCGACCAACAGCTAGTTCGCCAATAGCAGCACCAGCAGCGTCTACCATGTCATCGTCATCCATCTTTCAAAACAGCGTAACAATGTATGCACTTGATCTGATGTGGATCACAAGTGATGCTTTGGCCATGTTGTTTGGGGGATTTATAGTACAATTAGTCCAATGGTAGTGAGTTTGTAATGATTGCTGATTGTATTCACTTGTTTGTATGTGAGCGGCGCGAATGCTTTCACAGTGGGCGTTTATTTGTTGTTTGCTGAAATGTTATTTTCCAACAATGAATCTCAATGTGAAAGTGTCAAATATCACACATACAGGGCATGTTTGTAATGTTTGATCATATGCGTAATCAATATTTCTTAAACGCGATCTTATAGTAAAAAGCACACGTCCAGGCTAACATGAATGAAAGTGCATAGTTGTGTATAATGTGCATCGAATGTGATCGATCAATGTTGCTGCAATATTGTTTGTAAACGATAAAGTAACAGCTGCCATCTGTAGTATTGTATATATAAGTGATTGCCGAGCTGTCAATATTGTATGCGTCCCTTTCAAATCGCAATAATAATTCCGAACTTCCTGTCTGCCATCTGTAGTATTGTATATATAAGTGATTGCCGAGATGTCAATATTGTATGCGTCCCTTTAAAATCGCAATAATAATTCCGAACTTCCCGTCTGCCATCTGTAGTATTATATATAAGTGATTGCCGAGATGTCAATATTGTATGCGTCCCTTTCAAATTGCAATAATAATTCCGAACTTCCCGTCTGCCATCTGTAGTATTGTATATATAAGTGATTGCCGAGCTGTCAATATTGTATGCGTCCCATTCAAATCGCACTAATGCTGAATAACTTCCGGCTGTCATCTGTAGTATTGTATATATAAGTGATTTCCGAGCTGTCAATATTGTATGCGTCCCTTTCAAATCGCAATAATAATTCCGAACTTCCCGTCTGTCATCTGTAGTATTGTATATATAAGTGATTGCCGAGATGTCAATATTGTATGCGTCCCTTTAAAATCGCAATAATAATTCCAAACTTTCCGTCTGCCATCTGTAGTATTGTATATATAAGTGATTGCCGAGCTGTCAATATTGTATGCGTCCCTTTAAAATCGCACTAATGCTGAATAACTTCCGGCTGTCATCTGTAGTATTGTATATATAAGTGATTGCCGAGATGTCAATATTGTATGCGTCCCTTTCAAATCGCAATAATAATTCCAAACTTCCCGTCTGCCATCTGTAGTATTGTATATATAAGTGATTGCCGAGCTGTCAATATTGTATGCATCCCATTCAAATCGCACTAATGCTGAATAACTTCCGGCTGTCATCTGTAGTATTGTATATATAAGTGATTGCCGAGATGTCAATATTGTATGCGACCCATTCAAATCGCACTAATGCTGAATAACTTCCGGCTGTCATCTGTAGTATTGTATATATAAGTGATTGCCGAGATGTCAATATTGTATGCGTCCCATTAAAATGGCACTAATACTGAATAACTTCCGGCTGTCATCTGTAGTATTATATATATAAGTGATTTGCGATCTGACAATATTTTTTAATTGTCCCATTGAAATCGCCCTAATAATGCTGTTCCAAACTGTTCTTTACGTATATGTTGTATTGTAGTATTGAGTGTTAAAGTTCAGAAATGGGCGGTACAGTCGTGAATCTGTGATGTGTATGGTTGAATCTTCTAATGACGTCATGATATTATTAACCTGCCTATGTAGTTCTGAAATCCTCATTGTGTTGTTGTATTGTGCTACATTGTTATTGTGTGCTGAATAAAATCTAAATGTGTGCTTTGTGGTTGCGTGATGGGTGATGCGTGTTATGTACATGTACGTATATATTGTGATTGTGTCCCACATATGCTGACTTCTATATAGCGGTCTGGCATTGTTGTTCCTTCCCATAAAGTGACATCTGTAATCTGGTGTAATTATGTTCTTGTTGTACGTAATTCCTAATGGTTTATTGTGATGGAATCATGATGTTAAAAGTACGGTAAAATCTATATGTTCTGTTTTGTGATTCCTATAGAGAATGTAATGTGTTTTTCCCCCATCATTTGAATGCACATGTATGAGTGAATGTTAAAAGTAATGTATGTGCATCCATGAGTGATCATGTGTTAAGCCTATGTAGATATGCTGTTGCTTCAAGCATATGAGTTGAATAACTGAAATGCAATAATAAAGGTAAATGAGAATTGTTTCCCATTGTGTAGTGTTTGTGAATCCTGAAAAGTTGACATTATTTTTGTGTCCGTTTAAATGTAATATTTTTTTAAATAAAAGTTTGTTACTAGTGATGTTGATTTGTAGTTGATGTAATATAAAAGTCTTAAACAATTTAATGGTGTTGTGAATATTCAAACAGTAAAATCCATAAATCCACCATAGGGAAATAGTCATTTCTTGATCTATTTATCATAGCTGGGTCTAACGCATGAAATCATGTCTTTTCTAGCGCTGGTATTTGGAGTTTTTCTGTCTACGCTATTTGCGTGCGTTAGGGAAATGAGGGTTTCACGTGCACGAGCACGTCTTCCCAATAGAAGTCAATGGAGGCTCTAAAAATTGGTAATTTTTTTTTTCTAAGACTGGTTTTCCTCGTAAAGTGAGTGACGTCATGAGCTTGTGTGAAAAAGTAACTAAATCGTGTTCTTTTTGTGATAAATAAATATTTTGGGTATGTCATGTGGTGTATATTGTTTGTATGCATTGATGAGTGTATGTTTGTGATAATGTTATTAGTTAGATGTAGGTATATGAGGGTCTTTTCCCGTGTGTCAATGTAAGTCAATGGGAAAATGGATTTGTGTTGTTTTTTTTCTAACACCCGAGATCTCGCAACTTTAATCCTTTGTATTTTGATGAAAAATTATTAAATCTTAAAAATAAATATAGTGTAGTGTTTGTATGAGTGTAAGTGTAGTTTGTGTAATATTTGTTTTGTGATTCGTGGATGTTTATTTTGTCGGTATATGTTTACTACTGGGTCTGAGGTGTCGGTAGATATTTGAGCGTTAGGTGATTTTGGAGTGTCGGTAACTGAACTCGAAATACCAGAGTCCGTAAGAAACCAGCGTTAGGGGCCTCTAACGCGGGTTTTCACGGCTAACGCCAAACTCCAAATCTAGGCCTCAGGGTTTATTTTATAGGTATTTCATTTTAAATAGGAACAATGTAGTTAATGAAAGTAATTTTATTTAGATTTATTTAAATGATATTTAAGTTAGGGGGTGTTAGGGTTAGACTTAGATTTAGGGGTTAATACATTTAATATAGTGGCGGCGACGTTGGGGCGGCAGATTAGGGGTTAATAAGTGTAGGTAGGTTGCGGCGACATTGGAGGTGACAGATTAGGGGTTAATAAATATAATGTAGGTGTCAGCAATGTTGGGGGCAGCAGATTAGGGGTTCATAAGTATAATGTAGGTGTTGGCGATGTCCGGAGCGGCAGATTATGGGTTAATAAGTATAATGTAGGTGTCTGCAATGTCAGGGGCGGCAGATTAGGAGTTAATAAGTGTTAGATTATGGGTGTTTAGACTCTGGGTTCATGTTAGGGTGTTAGGGTGTAAACATAAAATGTGTTTCCCCATAGGAATCAATGGGGCTGCGTTACTGAGTTTTAAGATGCTTTTTTGCAGGTGTTAGACTTTTTCTCAGCTGGCTCTCCCCATTGATGTATATGCTGAAATCGTGCACTAGCACGTTTGACCAGCTCACCGCTGACTTAAGCAGCGCTAGTATTGGAGTGCGGTATGGAGCACAATTTTGCTCTACGCTCACTTCTTGCCTTTTAACGCCGGGTTTGTAAAACCTGTAATACCAGCGCTGTAAGTAAGTGAGCGGTGAGACAAAACTGCTCGTTACCACCGCACAGCTCCTAACGCAAAACTCGTAATCTGGCCGTATGTTTGTCTTTAGAGATTTCATGACAATATCCTGGATTGTATGCATCTGTTAGCAATGGGTGTGGCTGAAACACCTGAACTCAATAATTAGTAGGTGCATCCACATATTTTACAAATAAAGCGCTATTGATATTGCAGGCTGCACTGTCAATATCGCAAGACCTTGCTAAAACAAGCAAGCAATCTGGTATTACAAGTCCAGGGTAAAACAAATATAACTTGGGAGTTATGTGTTACTCTTGAATGCAACACTTAAAGGGACAGTCTAGTCCAAAATAAACTTTCATGATTCAGATAGAGAATGTAATTTTAAGCAATTTACTTTTATCACCAATTTTGTTTTGTTCTCTTGGTATTCTTAGTTGAAAGCTAAACCTAGGAGGTTGATATGCTAATTTCTAAGCCCTTGAAGGCCGCCTCTTCTCTAAAGGCATTTCAACAGTTTTTCACCACTAGAGGGTATTAGTTAATTTCTTTCCTATAGATAACACTGTGCTCGTGTACGTGGAGTTCAGGTGAGCCAACTCTGATTGGCTAAAATGGATGTCTGTCAAAAGAACTGAAATAAGGGGGCAGTTTGCAGAGGCTTAGATACAGGGTAATCACAGAGGTAAAAAGTGTATTTATATAACAGTGTTCATTGTGCAAAACTAGGGAATGGGTAATAATGGGATTATCTATCTTTTTAAACAATAAAAATTCTGGTGTAGACTGTCCCTTTAACAGCATTAAAAACATTAGCACTACTTGAGGCCTGAAACATTCAAAAACATATATACACATACAGTATATACATACACACATACAAATATACACACCTTTAAGCCCTTCCAAGTTGAACATCTTGTCATATCCTTTTAAAACAACATTAACATGATTTAATTATTTTCAGAATTCAAACACTTGAAATAGAAGAAAATGTTTGTTTGTTTGTTGTTTTAAAAAAAATAAAATAAAAATAAATATATGTTACGGGTAAAGTCAGATATCCTAGGATTACCTGGGTAAAATGGACATTACCCCAGCAGCTCTGGGTAAAGCCCAAAGTAAGATCATACATCTGGCTTTACCCGGGTAATCTTAGGATTTAATAAATGCTTCTGGATAAAGCTTTACACATATATACTGTGCACTGTAATTCCCCCATCTTCTCTATTTTTTGCCTCTGCCTGGGAGGTAAAGGGGGGCACCCCACCAATCCTCTGCCATCCCCCCCAAGTACCCCTCAGGCTGAGGCAAAAAGATAGTGAAGATGGGGGAATTACAGTGCACTGTTTAAAATTTTAAAACACCCACTTCTGGGTTATGTGTGAGTTGTAGGATTATTTGTGGGTTGTAGGAAGTAATGAGCAAAATAGCTGCAGATACAGGGAGTGCAGAATTATTAGGCAAATGAGTATTTTGACCACATCATCCTCTTTATGCATGTTGTCTTACTCCAAGCTGTATAGGCTTGAAAGCCTACTACCAATTAAGCATATTAGGTGATGTGCATCTCTGTAATGAGAAGGGGTGTGGTCTAATGACATCAACACCCTATATCAGGTGTGCATAATTATTAGACAACTTCCTTTCCTTTGGCAAAATGGGTCAAAAGAAGGACTTGACAGGCTCAGAAAAGTAAAAAATAGTGAGATATCTTTCAGAGGGATGCAGCACTCTTAAAATTGCAAAGCTTCTGAAGCGTGATCATCGAACAATCAAGCGTTTCATTCAAAATAGTCAACAGGGTCGCAAGAAGCATGTGGAAAAACCAAGGCGCAAAATAACACCAGTTTGGCCATATTTCAGAGCTGCAACATCACTGGAGTGCCCAAAAGCACAAGGTGTGCAATACTCAGAGACATGGCCAAGGTAAGAAAGGCTGAAAGACGACCACCACTGAACAAGACACACAAGCTGAAACGTCAAGACTGGGCCAAGAAATATCTCAAGACTGATTTTTCTAAGGTTTTATGGACTGATGAAATGAGAGTGAGTCTTGATGTGCCAGATGGATGGGCCCGTGGCTGGATTGGTAAAGGGCAGAGAGCTCCAGTCCGACTCAGACGCCAGCAAGGTGGAGGTGGAGTACTGGTTTGGGCTGGTATCATCAAAGATGAGCTTGTGGGGCCTTTTCGGGTTGAGGATGGAGTCAAGATCAACTCCCAGTCCTACTGTCAGTTTCTGGAAGACACCTTCAAGCAGTGGTACAGGAAGAAGTCTGCATCCTTCAAGAAAAACATGATTTTCATGCAGGACAATGCTCCATCACACGCGTCCAAGTACTCCACAGCGTGGCTGGCAAGAAAGTGTATAAAAGAAGAAAATCTAATGACATGGCCTCCTTGTTCACCTGATCTGAACCCCATTGAGAACCTGTGGTCCATCATCAAATGTGAGATTTACAAGGAGGGAAAACAGTACACCTCTCTGAACAGTGTCTGGGAGGCTGTGGTTGCTGCTGCACGCAATGTTGATGGTGAACAGATCAAAACACTGACAGAATCCATGGATGGCAGGCTTTTGAGTGTCCTTGCAAAGAAAGGTGGCTATATTGGTCACTGATTTGTTTTTGTTTTGTTTTTGAATGTCAGAAATGTATATTTGTGAATGTTGAGATGTTATATTGGTTTCACTGGTAAAAATAAATAATTGAAATGGGTATATATTTTTTTTTGTTAAGTTGCCAAATAATTATGCACAGTAATAGTCACCTGCACACACAGATATCCCCCTAAAATAGCTATAACTAAAAACAAACTAAAAACTACTTCCAAAACTATTCAGCTTTGATATTAATGAGTTTTTTGGGTTCATTGAGAACATGGTTGTTGTTCAATAATAAAATTAATCCTCAAAAATACAACTTGCCTAATAATTCTGCACTCCCTGTAGTGATGTCTGTGCTCTGTTTTCAAACAACATTTATAGCTTTATCCAAAAGTGTTTGGGTAATCCTAGAATTACCCTAGGATTACCTGGTTAAAGCCAGATGTATGATCTTACATTGGTCTTTACCCAGAGCCGCTGGGTAATGTTAGTTTTACCCAGGTAATTGGCAACTTCTAAAGCAGTGTAATCATTGTAATGTATCTTGTGTTGAGAAAAATAAATGAGTCAAGTGCCATCTAAAGGCTGTTTTAAGATAGCTTTCTTGCAGTGTGCACAGCAGGAAAAAGAAGTGCCTTTTTACAAAAATTGCATGCCATTGTGAGGGAGAAAATTCTTTAGCAAGGTCAGTTTCCAGTTTAGGCATAAAACTAAATTTAATTTGGGCAGTAGCACAATTAATCAGTGGGTAAGTAATTCCTATAGTTCCTCATATTCTATGCTCGGAAAGACACAGTTTTCTAAGCAATAGTCTGGAGAGTTAAAATCATTCCCTAAGGTGTTATGTATAATAGACTTCAGTTGGAGATATTGGAACCAACAATTATGATCTAGGGGATTTAATTCCAAATATTGCATAAAAGTAAGGAAGGAGTCGGGCCTCAGAACATCAGTGCTCCTTTAGAGTCCCATGTTAGCCCATTTGTCTATGAGAAACTGAGTTTCTGAAGGAACTAGTGCAGGTAGTGGTGCAGATCGGAAACATTTTCCACATGAAGAGTACTCTGTATATTGTTGGTATATTGTCCCATATAGAGACTGTATGAGCTATAGCAGTATACATTTTCCAGGAGGGGCATCTATCATTAGCAACCCAGAGTAGAGAGGCAGTTGAGGGAAGATGTATTATCTCATCTTTCTGCGAAGCCCATAAAGCATCATTTTTCCCATTGTGCCATAAAACTGTTTGGGCCAATCTAGATGAATAATACCCAGGTCAGGAACTCCCAGCCCCTCATAGGATCTATGTCTAGTCATCAAACTGTTATGGATTCAAGATCTGCCTCCACTACAAATTAATTTTAATACATACTTTTGCAGCCTCCTTAATTTCGAGATACAAATGGAGATTGGTAAAGCTGAAAAAATATATAACATTTTTGTCAAGACTGTCATTTTAACAGCTACAATACGACCATATAAGGACAATTTCAATAGGTTCTATCAAGTAGCTTTCTAATATGAGTGAATAGGGGCCTATAATTCAAAGAAAATAAGTCTTGAAGACTGTTGGAAATGTTAATTCCAAGATATAAACTTTTTTTTAACAATATTCTAGTTGTTATAATACACACAGAAATAATTGAACTCTTATGCTTGTATATCACCACTCAAAAACTATTCTACAATATATTATTCACTCAGTCACTAATGATTAAATAAATCCATACAAAAGAGCTCACAATCTTCCTGCTTGTTTTAGGAGTGTTATAGGTTGGGAGCTATGTTTTACTTTTCCTACTACTGCTTTTGCTACTGTACTTGTATCTTACTTTTTATATAGAAATCAGGGGCTGCAGAAGCCTTTTCAAGAAAAGTAAAATCACATCACTGAGCTTTCATAGCTGACTTTTGTTTATTGTCAAATCATTTCAGCACACTTTTCCCATTGAATAGCAACTTGTCTTCTGCTAAAAGCAATTGGATGCACTATTCTGGATTGAGTTTTGTTATTGCCCTTGGCTTTGGTTCATGACTTTGTTAGTTTCCTGGTGGATCTAGCTGCTTGATGCCCTCTTCTGATTCAGGACTGTTATACTTTCTGACTTGTCTCACCCATTTTGATTCCTTGTTGTTTTACTGTCCAAATCTATATGGAGGGTGTGTGGATCCAGAAAGGATGAAGAGGATGAGATAGCATTTATTGAGGACTGACTGCTTATTCTGTATGATGTCCAGACTTTAAATGGACGTAAAACAAGTTGGGATAGAAACAAAATATAATAATATGTACTGTATTTTATTTTTAATACATTTTTATTGAGTTTTTCAAATATATTGAACATTGACAACAGTGATAAATGCAAGTCGTACAGATAATCATGTCGATGTAAGAGGCACAAAATTATATAAACAAGCACAATCCATAAAACTGAAATAGTGTAATACAACTATAATACCTAGTGTATATGTTAACGCTAAAGTGCGGAATCAGTTAATGTGCACATTACCTAGGTAATCTGCAGATTAACTGATTTGCTCAATTATAGTGCAGAATCCGCACTTTACCTAGGTAATGTGCACATTAACGGCTTCAGTATCGTTAAAGTGCATATTTTTTTGAGAGGGGTGGAGCTTTGATACACCTGCATAGCCCGCAAAATCTTGCTGTTTTTCTGTGGAGCTTTGATACTGGGGCTTTATTCCGGTAGCAACCTGGGGTGAAATCATTCTCACCCAAGTTGGAAAATCTTCTTGGCCGTTATTGACCTGCGGCTATACCACATTCTGCCTTACACTCTATGCTCAGAAGTGAGATAGCAGGAGCTAGAGCACAATAATACTGAGTTTAAGGCAGCTGAGCCCAGGAGACCTTGGCTGCTAAGATACACACTGACAAGAGAAAAAGAAAAAAAAAAGCTGGAAAGAATACCGCAAGTGACGTGCTCACAGAGTAAAATAATCCTGTGGTAAATAAAGGCACTGTTATTTTGATCATACACACTTAAAGAGGGGATCTTAGTACTACTAAACAATATAAGGAAATTTGCTTGGCAGCGTTGATATAAATGTATGGGACATTTCCTCTGGACTAACTTGAAGCTACATGGGGAATTGTTCTGGCAGATAATAGAGGTTAAATAATAGTTGAGTTTAACGAAATAAATAAAGAACAGAATGTTCCGATTTCAGCCGAGGGCAGATACGCTCCAGAGTGCTCTGTTCTAATCAGAGCCTCGGGCTCCGCAACTGCCTCTGGGAACCTTACCATGGGTCCCAGCCCGCACGTCTTGAAATTCTCTGTCTGGGAAATTATATATCTATCTATCGAATCTATCTATTTAATATAGATTCGATAGATAGATAGATAGATAGTTTCCCAGACAGAGAATTTCAAAACGTGCGGGCTGGGACCCATGGTAAGGTTCCCAGAGGCAGTTGCGGCGCCCGAGGCTCTGATTAGAGCACTCTGGAGCGTATCTGCCCTCGGCTGAAATCGGAACATTCTGTTCTTTATTTATTACATTCTTCGGTTTCTTTTTCAATAAACAGTTTACGTGAGAGAAACAAACTTTTCTAAAAAGCTAATTTTTTTTTTTTGCACTTTAACTAGTGCCTAGTAGGTAATGTGCAGATTACCTAGGTAATGTGCAGATTACCTAGGTAATGTGAGAAATGAAACAATTTTTCTGCACTTTAACTGATCACCCTAGTTAATCTGCAGATTAGCTAGGTAATGTGCACTTTAACTGATTTCTGCACTTTAACAGTAACATATACATGAATATGTACTATCACGATAATGTGAGGATCTATATGAACTAGGCATATCATTTAGTTAACCTATGCAAAAACATATTGTGCCATAGCATCATTAATAGCAATGTTGTCATACTTATTTTGTACTTATATATGTAAAGTAGAAAAAGAAAAAGTAAGGTAAGGACCTGTTGCAGCACCTTCAACGTATTAGGTGATGTAAAATTGGGAAAGGAAAAAACATGATAAGAAGCTCATGACTGGCAGCAGGTAATCAAGATATACATATATACGTATATACACACACACACACATTTATTTATATATATATATACAGTATATATATAGGGTAAGTATATATGAATCTAAAAAACATAGTCTAATGTAAACTCCGCTGAACTCTGTGCCACCCAGGGCCCTTGGGCCAACACCAGACCCCAGCAAAGACAAAAAAAAATAAAAAAAAATAAAAGGCTCACTTATTCAAATACTTGAAACCCCTTACTATATTTGTATGGCAGCTAAATATGATAATCCCTAGTCGCACAGAGTCTTCCCAAAGCTACAAAAATAATGACATCATTTCAATCATTGCTGCAACAGGATGTGAAATAGTATTAATGGTGGTGTTTTCTAGGGAAACCGCGGTTAAGTCTCTGGTGTCTAACAAATGCACTCAGAGAACTGTAAAATATTTGGGGGGGGGGGCGTAGAATAATCATGTATTTTCTTAGTTGGGAATAAAAACCTTTGAATATATAACTACTGTATAGATGCTCTCATGTTGAGATAAACTAGTGGAACATACAGGGGAATGATATATATATATACGTTGTATGGGACATCACAATTTAGCAATTAATGAGTATTTAACTGAAGGAGACCAGTGTAGCTTTCCTGTTATTTCTGGTATCTTAGTGTTTATTATATGAAATGAGGATAATCCAGCACCGGCTTCAAACCCCAAGATAGAGGGTACTCCTTTGGAGTGACTGCCACACTCCCAGCAATAGAGTATGAAGAAGAAAAATAAGGGTAACTCCTCTTGTAAAAATCCCAAAATATTTTTATTAGACAGGATCAGACACAGAACACCACAACGTTTCGGGGTCAGTACCCCTTAGTCATGTGATAACAAACATACACACCACACCTGTTTAAATAGGCTGGGCCAGGTAATTGTTTCATCATGTTAACTCTTTCAATTCTTTATAATGACAATGGCCCATTAGTATTAATGCTATACTGACCCCTACTGGTCAAGGGTGGCGTGACATGCAAAATTAAAACAAACTTGAAATATAAGGAAGCCTCAAGAAAATATTTACATGTTTACATTATTCAATTAGACTAATATACAGACATAAAAGAAATTGCAACATGTTATAAAATATATGTTTCACATTATATTTCATTCTGCAAAGCTGGAAAAGATCAATAACTTCCAAAATCAAACTTAGATTGAATCAAATAACAAGAAGGGACTGTCCCTTTTATTTTTTAAAGGTAGTAACACTATCTCAAATTAAAAAGATGTCTATATATAAAGAGGAACAGAGAGTAATAACTCATTGAACCTCAAAAGGACTGTCCCTTTTCATTGCTAAAAATGACTCTATCTTAAATAAAAGGATGTCTATATATAAAGAGGAGCAGAGAGTGAAAACTCATTGAACCTCAAGAGGAAGAGTTTTTCGCATATAAATATACATGCTATACATCCTATACATCCATGTAAAGAGGGGCAAGCAGGGCATCAATAGAAAATAGACCAGTCAATTTCACGGTTCATTCCCTTCGGTTCCAAGGTATCCAACTTAAAAATCCAATAGGATTCCCGTTGTTTCAGTAACAGAGACCTGTTACCGCCACGTCTTGGAGTCTTAACGTGGTTGATAACTTGGAAGCGAAGTTGGCTCACATGATGCCCTGCTTGCAAAAAGTGATATGCTACTGGGGCAGTTAATACCTTGCACCTGATATTACTTTTATGCTCCGTGATGCGGTCCCCTACCCATCTAGTGGACTCGCCCACATAGGCGCGCCCACACGGACACTTTATCAGATAGATTACAAAGTTAGTATTGCAGGTATAATAATCCTTGAATTTGAATTTATACCTGGTTTGAGGATGTACAAAATGTGGACTTTTGATTATGGAACTACAGTTAATACAGCTCAAACAGGGAAAACAGCCCAAATTCTTTTTAGTGATGTATCCTTGTTGGGGTGATCTGCCTGAGCCCACATCAGCCTTAACAAGTGAATCTTTCAGACTTTTATTCCATTTGTATGCTGGCATTGGGCAATGGCAGAACTCCTCAACATTGGGTATACAGTTTTGTAGAATTGGCCAGTGTTTGCGAATTATTCGAGTGATTTGCTGACTTTGTCTGCAATAGCCAGAGACAAAAACCAATCTCTTTTCCTTATCATGATGAGGTTTGGTTTTGAATAGCGTGTCTCTATCAATTGCAGCCACTGTCTGTATAGTGTCATGAACCAATTTCGTGGGATAGCCTCTTTGAATAAATTTGTCCCCCATCTCAGATAGTCTAATCATGGATTTATCAGGATCATCTACAATCCTTTTGACACGAAGCATTTGGCTTCGTGGAAGTGATTTTACAAGGGGTAATGGATGAGCACTGCCATAATGAAGAAGGCTATTTCTGTCAGTTGCTTTTCTAAATATGTCAGTTGTGAAACCCATACCTTGTTTGGTCACAGTGACATCTAAGAAGTCAATACTAAATTCACTCCACACAAGTTTAAACTGTATATTGTTAGTAGAAAGATTTAAATCAGTTACAAATGATTCCAGGGCCCCAACGTCACCCAGCCAAAGCCCAAAAATATCATCGATGTAGCGCCACCAAGTGGCGCCACACCGACGATTTTCCGGGTGTTCAAAAACAAATTTCTCCTCAAAAAGATTCATAAAAATGTTGGCATAATTGGGGGCGACGTTGGAGCCCATGGCTGTTCCCTGTTGTTGCATGTAAATTTGATCCTCAAATAGGAAGTAGTTGTTGTACAAGATAATTTCCAGCAATTGCAGAATGAAAGAAATCTCAGGGATAGAGTATAGACCACTTGAGTGTAAGGCACTGCTTACAGCTCCGACCCCACCAGCATGTGATATAGATGTATAAAGGCTGGTGACGTCAAGGCTGAAGAGTATCGCCTTATCTGTGGGTAATGTGAGATCATGAATTTTAGCCAGAAAGTCATTGGTGTCCTTTAAAAAAGTGCATGACTGCTCCACCATTGGTCTCAAAATTTTATCAAGATAAATGGCTATATTAGAAAAAATTGAATTGGTACCTGCCACAATGGGGCGACCAGGTGGAGCAGTCATGGACTTATGGATCTTGGGGAGGATATACATCACAGGAGTGACAGGGTCCTTTACCTGTAAAAACTGATTAGTTTTTTTATCAATGATATTCAACCTCAGAGCAGTGTCAATCACCATCTTTATCTCTTGTTTTTATTTAAAAACAGGGTTGTATGAGATAGTACTATATACAGACTGATCACTGAGCTGACGGTGAATTTCCTGCTTATAATCAGACTTATTAAGAACAACGGTAGCACTGCCCTTATTCAAAATGATGTTGTTGTTCTTCCTAAGGCTGCTCAAAGCTTGATAATCTCTTTTAGAAAAATTACCCTTCTGTACATGTCCCTTTAATTTCTGTTTATGCATATGTTGCTGCAATTTATTTAAATCTGACAAAACCAATTGCTCAAACGTTTCTATGCCATGGTGAGTGTGCTGTGGATAAAACACACTTTTATTTCTCAAGCCCAAATCACCTATTTTAAGTGAATGATTAAATACAGGATTAACAGTATTATGAGCAGTGACAGGAGTTGCAACATCATTAGATACAAAAGTGGCATTCAATTTCCCTCCCCCCAGTCCAGAATATACCCCCTGGGATTTAGTGTGCCAATACTTTAACCTGATGTTTCTGAAAAAACGAAAAATGTCCTTATAGGTCTCAAAGACATTACAGTCACTTGAAGGACAAAAAGACAAACCCCTCTGTAATATTGCTGCTTCATTAGTGTCCAAGTTGTAATTAGAACAGTTAATCACTATGTCTTGCGAGCCCTCGTAGTTCTTACCGCTTGAGCCTTTGTCACCTGCTTAGTTTTCTTGTTTTGAGCACCGCCTGTGCTTACGGCCCCCACGTTTCCTGGAATGTCCTCGCTCTCGCTCATGGTGAAATCCGACGAGTCTGAGCCACTACTGCTCATTCCGCCTGGTTGATTCTGTTGCCGTCTGCGTGAACCGGAAATGATGCGTTGCGTCTTACCCTGAGGGTCATAGATCCACCGGTATGTGTCAGACATCAATTTGTCAAAGCTATCAGATGGAGTTGTCTGTCTTAATTCATCCTCCAGTTTCGAGATGTTATCCTTGATTGCCTCAATCTCTAATTGTAAGTACTCCACTGTGAGAACAATGATATCAAAAGAGCACTTATTCAGAATGAGTTCAAATTTGCGGCAATACTCAGAGTTGTCCTTAAGCAAAGTGGGACGTGTATTCATGCGCAATCCCCGTGGGATGCGCTTCACTCTGAAATATTCAGCGAGAGTTACAGCATGGAGGTCATAAGCTAACAGGCGTTTAGAAAGTTTTTCATGTTGATTGCCTGCTGCGTCAGCAGGTGCTGTATGTAGAAAATTTCGTGACCCACGTACTAGGGTAGTGATTCTTGAGGCCTCCAAATCAGAATATACAAAAGTCTGAGAGCCTGTAGTGTCATCTTTCGTAGACATTGTAGGGTATTGCAGTGCACGGACTAGGCAGAGAAAATAATATATGAAATGAGGATAATCCAGCACCGGCTTCAAACCCCAAGATAGAGGGTACTCCTTTGGAGTGACTGCCACACTCCCAGCAATAGAGTATGAAGAAGAAAAATAAGGGTAACTCCTCTTGTAAAAATCCCAAAATATTTTTATTAGACAGGATCAGACACAGAACACCACAACGTTTCGGGGTCAGTACCCCTTAGTCATGTGATAACAAACATACACACCACACCTGTTTAAATAGGCTGGGCCAGGTAATTGTTTCATCATGTTAACTCTTTCAATTCTTTATAATGACAATGGCCCATTAGTATTAATGCTATACTGACCCCTACTGGTCAAGGGTGGCGTGACATGCAAAATTAAAACAAACTTGAAATATAAGGAAGCCTCAAGAAAATATTTACATGTTTACATTATTCATTATTCAATTAGACTAATATACAGACATAAAAGAAATTGCAACATGTTATAAAATATATGTTTCACATTATATTTCATTCTGCAAAGCTGGAAAAGATCAATAACTTCCAAAATCAAACTTAGTAATAACTCATTGAACCTCAAAAGGACTGTCCCTTTTCATTGCTAAAAATGACTCTATCTTAAATAAAAGGATGTCTATATATAAAGAGGAACAGAGAGTGAAAACTCATTGAACCTCAAGATGAAGAGTTTTTCGCATATAAATATACATGCTATACATCCTATACATCCATGTAAAGAGGGGCAAGCAGGGCATCAATAGAAAATAGACCAGTCAATTTTCGTTTTTTCAGAAACATCAGGTTAAAGTATTGACACACTAAACCCCAGGGGGTATATTCTGGACTGGGGGTAGGGAAATTGAATGCCACTTTTGTATCTAATGATGTTGCAGCTCCTGTCACTGCTCATAATACTGTTAATCCTGTATTTAATCATTCACTTAAAATAGGTGATTTGGGCTTGAGAAATAAAAGTGTGTTTTATCCACAGCACACTCACCATGGCATAGAAACGTTTGAGCAATTGGTTTTGTCAGATTTAAATAAATTGCAGCAACATATGCATAAACAGAAATTAAAGGGACATGTACAGAAGGGTAATTTTTCTAAAAGAGATTATCAAGCTTTGAGCAGCCTTAGGAAGAACAACAACATCATTTTGAATAAGGGCGGTGCTACCGTTGTTATTAATAAGTCTGATTATAAGCAGGAAATTCACCGTCAGCTCAGTGATCAGTCTGTATATAGTACTATCTCATACAACCCTGTTTTTAAATTAAAACAAGAGATAAAGATGGTGATTGACACTGCTCTGAGGTTGAATATCATTGATAAAAAAACTAATCCGTTTTTACAGGTAAAGGACCCTGTCACTCCTGTGATGTATATCCTCCCCAAGATCCATAAGTCCATGACTGCTCCACCTGGTCGCCCCATTGTGGCAGGTACCAATTCAATTTTTTCTAATATAGCCATTTATCTTGATAAAATTTTGAGACCAATGGTGGAGCAGTCATGCACTTTTTTAAAGGACACCAATGACTTTCTGGCTAAAATTCATGATCTCACATTACCCACAGATAAGGCGATACTCTTCAGCCTTGACGTCACCAGCCTTTATACATCTATATCACATGCTGGTGGGGTCGGAGCTGTAAGCAGTGCCTTACACTCAAGTGGTCTATACTCTATACCTGAGATTTCTTTCATTCTGCAATTGCTGGAAATTATCTTGTACAGCAACTACTTCCTATTTGAGGATCAGTTTTACATGCAACAACAGGGAACAGCCATGGGCTCCAACGTCGCCCCCAATTATGGCAACATTTTTATTAATCTTTTTGAGGAGAAATTTGTTTTTGAACACCCGGAATATCGTCGGTGTGGCGCCACTTGGTGGCGCTACATCGATGATATTTTTGGGCTTTGGCTTGGTGACGTTGGGGCCCTGGAATCATTTGTAACTGATTTAAATCTTTCTACTAACAATTCACAGTTTAAACTTGTGTGGAGTGAATTTAGTATTGACTTCTTAGATGTCACTGTGACCAAACAAGGTATGGGTTTCACAACTGACATATTTAGAAAAGCAACTGACAGAAATAGCCTTCTTCATTATGACAGTGCTCATCCATTACCCCTTGTAAAATCACTTCCATGAAGCCAAATGCTTCGTGTCAAAAGGATTGTAGATGATCCTGATAAATCCATGATTAGACTATCTGAGATGGGGGACAAATTTATTCAAAGAGGCTATCCCACGAAATTGGTTCATGACACTATACAGACAGTGGCTGCAATTGATAGAGACACGCTATTCAAAACCAAACCTCATCATGATAAGGAAAAGAGATTGTTTTTTGTCTCTGGCTATTGCAGACAAAGTCAGCAAATCACTCGAATAATTCACAAACACTGGCCAATTCTACAAAACTGTATATCCAATGTTGAGGAGTTCTGCCATTGCCCAATGCCAGCATACAAACGGAATAAAAGTCTGAAAGATTCACTTGTTAAGGCTGATGTGGGCTCAGGCAGATCACCCCAACAAGGATACATCACTAAAAAGAATTTGGGCTGTTTTCCCTGTTTGAGCTGTATTAACTGTAGTTCCATAATCAAAAGTCCACATTTTGTACATCCTCAAACCGGGTATAAATTCAAATTCAAGGATTATTATACCTGCAATACTAACTTTGTAATCTATCTGATAAAGTGTCCGTGTGGGCGCGCCTATGTGGGCGAGTCCACTAGACGGGTAGGGGACCGCATCACGGAGCATAAAAGTAATATCAGGTGCAAGGTATTAACTGCCCCAGTAGCATATCACTTTTTGCAAGCAGGGCATCATGTGAGCCAACTTCGCTTCCAAGTTATCGACCACGTTAAGACTCCAAGACGTGGCGGTAACAGGTCTCTGTTACTGAAACAACGGGAATCCTATTGGATTTTTAAGTTGGATACCTTGGAACCGAAGGGAATGAACCGTGAAATTGACTGGTCTATTTTCTATTGATGCCCTGCTTGCCCCTCTTTACATGGATGTATAGGATGTATAGCATGTATATTTATATGCGAAAAACTCTTCCTCTTGAGGTTCAATGAGTTTTCACTCTCTGCTCCTCTTTATATATAGACATCCTTTTATTTAAGATAGAGTCATTTTTAGCAATGAAAAGGGACAGTCCTTTTGAGGTTCAATGAGTTATTACTCTCTGTTCCTCTTTATATATAGACATCTTTTTAATTTGAGATAGTGTTACTACCTTTAAAAAATAAAAGGGACAGTCCCTTCTTGTTATTTGATTCAATCTAAGTTTGATTTTGGAAGTTATTGATCTTTTCCAGCTTTGCAGAATGAAATATAATGTGAAACATATATTTTATAACATGTTGCAATTTCTTTTATGTCTGTATATTAGTCTAATTGAATAATGTAAACATGTAAATATTTTCTTGAGGCTTCCTTATATTTCAAGTTTGTTTTAATTTTGCATGTCACGCCACCCTTGACCAGTAGGGGTCAGTATAGCATTAATACTAATGGGCCATTGTCATTATAAAGAATTGAAAGAGTTAACATGATGAAACAATTACCTGGCCCAGCCTATTTAAACAGGTGTGGTGTGTATGTTTGTTATCACATGACTAAGGGGTACTGACCCCGAAACGTTGTGGTGTTCTGTGTCTGATCCTGTCTAATAAAAATATTTTGGGATCTTAGTGTTTATTAAACAGCTTACTATATTGTAGCTAACTGTGTGAGAGACTCGTCTATTATGAAGAACATCAGCCTTCTATTACCCAGCCACTACTGAAAGTATACAAAGCTGACTGCTTACGTTAGCAAGAGTTATGTAGTAGGGAAGGGATATTTAATACACTGATGAGATGAATACTGCCCCTATTTTACTGATGCTCCTTCCCTAAACAAAACTTAAATCATGAAGCTAATATCAATAATGAGAGCTATGTCTTGAGTGATTGTAAAAAAGCGGGCAGATCTTGCAGATGGTGTTTAAACAAAAAATTGTATACATATTAGAGTATTAGACATACTAATATCTGCATAATCTTAGAATCAGAGCATAAGTATAGCTAAGTAAACAATGCCTACCAGAATAATAACATGTAAGAAATTATGATTTTACAAACACGTCTAAGCAAGAGTGCCAGTGAACAAAGAACAACAATGATAAGTACAGTAAAACAAATAAGGTTTTGTAATATTTTCAGCCCTGATCATAGTGTTTACTACCAAGTTGTGGCAGGTAAGAATGTTATATTAATATATGTCCCAAACGTAGTAGGAGGGCAAACATATATATATGGGTCTAACATACTGTAAATATCCAAGTGTGCAGAACATATACAAGTAATCCACATTGCTTACATGAATGTAATAAACCTGTTTTAAGAGGAGGCCTATAAGTGTAATTCACACTTACAACAGTAAAACAAATAAAGTAAAGTATGCATTAGCAGTAGAGGTTGTCTTAAACATTAGATCCCAAGAACAGTTTTGAACTTAAAACTTCAGGCCACAAAGCCTTCATATAAAGTTCCTGTTAGTGAGATGACATCATAGTAGGTCTCAATAGGTAGTTTTTGAGAAATTGTAGGTACGCAGAAAAAGTGTTGTCTTACCCCACAACGACTCTCCATATCTTGAGTCCCATGTTAGCACTAGACCGGTCAATTCTGTATGAAGAGATGTATCAGATGCAGCAGGGTTTGCCAGATGCTATGGCAACATGTAGTGGATGTTCTTTAGGGTGTAATAATTCTTCCACCACTGGACCCTCCAATAGGGGACAGCCGGCAATCAATGTCATCTCACGAACAGTGTTTGGAGACTGTAGCGACTAACCACCTGGAAAAGTTTCTTGCTTCTCCTGAGGTGCATGTGCATATGTGACGCCATCACCATTGTTCTGCACAAGAGTTAAGATATCCGTGGTTTGTAGTGGTGGCTGTAGCAAGGAGGATAAAAGTGAGGTAAGGCTCCTCTTAACGTTCTAAAAGTGCCTGTCAATAAGCAGTTGGGCATGTTGTTCCCAGGCCTCCAAAGCCTCCATATTAGTACTGCACTGCACGTGCATGAAGTAAATAACTTGTAAATAAGTCCACTTCCACTCTTAAATATGTAGGATAATAGTGGCTGATCCGACCTGGAGACCCGTTGAGGGAATATATTGCGTTCGTCCGGATCCTTATTTAATATAGAGTGTCAATGTGAGAGGGCTCGGTAGGCAAAATGGCAACGCTTACCACATGGCGTAGTTGAAAGGTAAAGCTTTGTGTACATCCTCTGCATAGGACTTCTCTCTACCTTACATTCTTATGGGAGTATATGCGAGGTCTTAGGCGTTTTTAGTAGAAATTAAGGTTTGAAGTAGTATGTTATTTCCAATTTTTTGATCTATAAGTCTGGAGCCCCACTCAAACACATTTGACCTTTTCGGCGGCTGGCTCCACCCCCCCAATAATATGTACTTTAATTACTTTACCTGCAAATTAATACTGCAGTGCCTCCCCATTAACCCTTTAAGTTTCCGAATTGTACAGCGCTAACTCCCCCCCCCCCCCACACACACACACACAATTCCTTCTATGGCTGTATATAAATCCACCTTTGATTTGGTAGAATGCAGACTTTAACACTCATTATCTGCTGGAGCATACCTAGAAGCAAATAAGCATAATACCTTTGTTTCTGATGCTAAACACTGATAAAGGGGTGGGTCAGACTACTCTAGACAACATGGCTTTGTAACAATTTTTTCTTATTTTTGAAAATGATTTTAAAATACTTGCCAGCACTTTTTAAACAATTTTTTTATGCAAAATCTTTTTTTACTTTATAAGCTCTTTTAGGATATGCACAGATCTCAACATGTTTTATGGCACTTTAATTCTCTTTCTACAGGTAGAAATAAGATAAGGTGATACATGAAAAACCAGAGTCAGGCTCACAGAAGTGGAGGAAAACTCTGAAAATACAAAAAAGGATAAATTGGAACACAGGCAGAAGACAAATGATACATGGGCAAGGTGTAGAGGTTGATGATATTTAAGGTGAAAAGTACTTAATTAAGTAGTTGTGCTTTAATAATGAGACCGTGAACAAAAGGCAGCCATGACATAACACATGCAGTCATATTCTCCTTTACTCTGACTGATTCCTGAGTCCTGTCCATCTCTGACCCTAGTTCATGTGGACTCCACCCTCTGTTCTGCCCATACCCTTACCTGAGAATCTTGGTCCTTATAGTTGAGGGATGGACATATACATATACTCTACTGGCATGTATATCCCCACATACTTAAACTGATGGTGGGCAGGAAGATAATGCAGGTCAAAAGGCAAAATCAGTCAGAATGAAACAGGGGTGTAGTATTTTAGGACTGATTCTGTAAGTTTCTATGGACAGACTATACTGCCCCACCAGTTATAAATGTCACCAGTAGACATGTGCATGGCGAAAAAATTTGGTTCGGTTCGAATCGATTTGGAATTTTTCGAAGTTCGTTTCGGATCGATTCGAATTCGGAAAATTCTGAATCGATTCATTTCGGATTCGTTTCGGATTCATTTGGATTCGAAGAAATTTGGCTAGATTCGGTTCGATTCGGTTCGTAAATTCGGCATTTCGGTAAGTGTTAGGTGGGATTAGACTAGTATTATACTGTATGGTGTTAACCTAACATACTGTACAATACTAGTGTAATCCCAATGGCCATCCGAATTTACGAATCGATTCGATTCGGTTCGGAAAATTCTGCAGAATTTTAATTCGGAAATTCGGTTCGATCCGAATCGCCGAATTTTCCGAATCGAACCGAATCGCACATGTCTAGTCACCAGCACCAATTCTAACTCACTTGTAACAGAGTTGAATTACCTAATGCTGGCCATAGAGCGCTGGAGCTTTATGTGCCTAGATTAATGTGCATATTTGAATATGGCAATTAATTTTACATGCACAGGCTTTTATTTTAAAAGACCATGACTACATGCATGGGATTAGTGGGGATGTCTCATCAAGTAAATTAATGATAAATATATTTATATAATCAAAATAAAGATAATCCATAAAACATGCTAATTAAATGTATATTTTTTAAAATGTTGTTAGTTGTTTAAATATTGAAGACCTAGCTTTAAAGTTTAAGTTTCTCCAGTACTTTCATTTCTAAAAGATAATGAATGGCCCATGTTGAAACCTTGGTTTTCCATATCTAATTTATTCTGGTTAGCACAATTAGGGAAAGAAAGAGTATAAACAATGCCTATGTGGAATACACCAATGTTAAAATTAGAAATTTAAATCATATAAAACATTTTAATATTTTGGCCTATATCCTAGACAATGCTTACCAAGTTAGTAACCCCTCCCCCCTAGCCATAAAATGAATATGTTACTACCTATCTCCTCCTATCTTCTTAGATCTTCTTAGACTGTCCATCATAGGATCGAAAAATAGGGATGGGCCCTTGGTAAATTTTGTCTAGGATATAGGCAAAGATATAGAAATTATTGTTTTATATGATTTAAATTTCTAATTATCTTGGCCTTCTTAGACCAATACTTATCAAGTGAGATGAATAGTAAGCACTGCAGTACAAAAAATATAGGATGGGAAAACAAGAAACCCCCTGTAAAAAGGAAAAACAAATAAAAGCAAGAAAATTGGGATCTCAGTCTAAAACAACAGAACTAAAAAATCTTTATTGAAGGAAACTGAAGAATAGAAAATATAAGAGGAGATTTCCAAACCACAGCCAGACATATACAAAAGTTAGACCTCCTCCGAAAAGGTCAAGATATAGATACTGTCCAAGCCCATAAAGCCCTGTGCTACACTAGAACAGATTATTCCCATAGATGAAATACCTTGAATAACATACTGAACAATCTTCATATTCACTAATGAATGAAATTCCAAAACAGCTTGGAAAGGCTCTTCTACAGGTAGAATTTAAAGACAAACTTCTACTAGGATGGTACCCATTGGAACACTTACCTTAGAAAAATAAAATGATAGTTTATGAACCAGTGCCTGAAAAAAGAGAGACTAGAGACCCTTCCATCAGGCACCAAAAAAGCAAAGAAAGCTGAAACCAAATACTTTAAAATGAAAAGACTATACTATACACATAGAACACAAAGAGGGATGGCACCAAAAGACAGCGTGCCAGACCTCATACAGTATGCACATATAGCACCCTGGGCGCTAACTATTGGGCAGGGTAAATCCAAACTACTTTAGTATAAACTAAAATCGAGTAACAAACACAAAATATTAAAAACGTCTCAGACACTGGTACAGGTCGTATGTAAATAAGTAAGGTAGGGGGATAGTAATGTAGGTCAGTCAGGCCTATTTGTAGTATCAATGAATTCAAACCCCTAATATACCAGTAGTAGAGTTGCTCAGCGAAAGCCAAATGGATCACCATATTCGGGTTTATATATCAATCGCTGTAGTCTACTTAATATAGTTCATAGTGTGCTGTTAGTGTTCACTATTGAATACTTGAGTAACTCATGGTAATAAAGTATCACTTAAAAGAAATCATGCAGGTTGGACCCTGTCCTATGAGAATTGGACTCTCAATTACTGTTGAGATTATAGACGATCCAGTCTATAGCATAATACTATATTCACAGCTTTGCTTATTAATGATAGCAAAACAGATCACTATAATCTCAACCCACTCTGTGCTGGGGGACCCTGGTTGAAATTAAATAACCAGATTTGTGGCATTATTAGCATACTTCAAATCTAGTATCATGTATGTACACAGATTGAATATCATGCGGTTCCACAATCACACAGAAATGGTATATCATTGTGAATCATATATAAAGATTATTCAAGTTCATTCATAATATGATTGTAATCAAGAGTATTCTAACGGAGTTTACAATCAATGTAGATCATGTATACTTCTAACACTCCTTTCTAACTCCGTATGTAGTCGTGGTAAAAGGTTGCTGTGAATTATTATCACCTTCTCATCATTTGAACCTCTTAAATTTAATATACGTAGAGTTATAATAATGGAGTTACTGTCTTTCTCCAGTTGTTTAAATGTGAAGAGTATCGTATTGTCTGATGCTTAAAGTGAATGTAAATTTTGATGCTTAAGTGCCCGGTTTTTAAAACTTTGATTAAAAACAGGGGCACTTTAATTCATCAAAATTTACATTTCACTCCTGTTGTGACAAAAAACTTACCTTTTAAACTTCACAGCAGCTGCTGCTTCCTCCGGTCTCACAAGCCATTTCTGATGTCAGAAATGATTGATAGGTCATCCTCCAATCACAGATTCCCCCCGGGGGATTCAGTGTCTGATTCACTGCTGATACCTCATTTTAGACCCAGGAAGAGGCTTTGAAATGGGTGGAGGAAGCTGGAGCTGCTGTGAAGATTAAAAAGTAAGTTTATTTTCACAACAGGAGTGAAATGAAAATATTGATGAATTAAAGTGCCCCTGCTTTTAATCAAATTTTTAAAAACCGGGCAGTTTAGCATCAAACTTTACATTCACTTTAAAACAGCAATAAAATGTCTGTTATATCTGCCAAAGTATGTGGATAGTGCTTAAGCATCAGTACATACTGTATGTATCAATTTGTAACCCTTGCCCATGCCCATGCTTGGTAACAGTTAGCAGGAATAGGATTTGTGCGTGTATACTCTATGTATTCACCACTATGTGGTTATTCTAATAAACTTATTCCTGCTATTCTGTATATAAAGTCTAGTACTCCAATCCGCCAGTTACATAAAGAGATATTGGTCATAACGAAGTAGCTCAATTATTAAAATATTGATATGTCTATTGAGCGAACTATAATTCAGATCTCTATCACCTCCAATAAGGAGGAGTAACTCAAACTTGGTCAGGTACTGATATACTCGTGTTACGTAAATCAACTGTTTTGCCGGGGGAATTGCTCGGTAACAGTGCACTGTGCTATCAAAGTCTGGCACAACCCAGACTATACAACGTAGTTAACTATAGCGGCTAGGATGTGAGCAACATAGAGTAACCAGTGTCAGGCAGTTCAAAATAACATGAGCGTCTCCATGCTCACAGCTTTCCCCTGACGTGTTTCACGCCTCCGGGCTTTATCAAAGGCGGCGAGCCGCCGGATCTTGGGGTATTTATACCCTAGTTCACCGGAAGTCCCGCCCTATCGCGATTCCGATTGGTGGTATCAAGACCTGGTCTCAAAATAATAGACAGCTGGTAAATAATAATATGACAGAAGAAAGATACTCATTCATTGTGGATTGATTACGAGGTCCTCGTAAATGCTATAATTCCAGAATTAAAACAAGTGAAATTCAGCTAAACAAAAATAGTGAGTACTTACTGTACTTGTGTTATTATATCACTATCAGTCCTATTAAAAAAGGATGTTTTCCTATATTGCACATGTGAAATTTTTACTCAAATGTCTAGTCAGATGACCAGAATATTACAGGAATAATGACAAAATATGTTCATTACGTTCGTATCGTGTATGGTGCTAATGTGTTGCATAAATTCAATAATACCAAATGGTAATGAATACAATCAAGTGACTATATGCTGTGCCAAAAAAGTGCAGAAATGTTCTTGGTGAATAAAATAAACTCAACCAATTATATATACAGTATATATGAGAACAGTGCAGAAGAACAACTATATGTGCTGCGTGAAAATAAATAATTGTTTAGACTAAAATTGAAATGACACTTCCCAGAATGTCATCTGCAACTGTGTCTTTGAGTTAGAAGGGATCCCCGGACTCTTAAAATAATCAGACAAAGCTGTGACCCTGTTCATACAATCCCATAGTACATTAATCCTCTAGACTTTTGATGGAAACACTATAATTCATTATTGGAGTTGGGGTATAATCACACAGTTATAAGCACCCTTTGTCTGATATTAAGCATATATCTTAGATGTTATTTGTAAGTTGTAATTGGATGTATCCTCTGTGTGTAAGAAGGTCTATTGACATCTTTATTAGAAAATTACAGATAGACATAATAGTTATTTTGTTCATTCAGTCCCCAGGGTTGGAATGAATTTAATAAATATATCCAGCGACTTTCAGACTTAAAGGGACATGAAACCCAAACATTTTCTTTCATGATTCAGATAGATAATACAATTCTAAACAACTTTCCAATTTACTTCTATTATTTAATTTGATTCCTTCTCTTGTTATCATTTGCTGAAAGGTTTATCTAGGCAAGTTCATGAGCAGCAGAGAACCTAGACTCCAAAGTTTTATGTTCTTCTTTGTCTTTGGCAACATTTTTTATATTTCTAAGATGCTTCATAAGTCTTGTGCGGTGTTTTCTTGAAGTCATCCCAACACAGAATAAATTGCATGTGCACAGAAGTACATACACAACACTTTCTGTATTACAACTTATATAGCGTTTAATTTTATGGTTTTTACCAAATTTGTTTCTATATGTTTCGGTGTCACTCATGTACTTGCAAGTACTACAATTACCACATTTGTGGGCTCCTGGATTGAAAACTGAAATAGTTATTTTCCTCAGAAAATGGCTACTGGTTACAATGTCCTTAATATTTTTAGTTCTATAATCTAGTTCTATAATCTCAACAGTAATTGAGAGTCTAATTCTCATAGGACAGGGTCCAACCTGCATTATTTCTTTTAAGTGATACTTCATTACACTGAGTTACTTGAGTACTCAATAGTGAACACTAAAAGGTTTTACTTTATTTTTCTTTTGTGGGTTTCGGGGGTGGGGGTTTGTATACTGTTAGGGGGTGTTTGTTTTTCTTTTATAGGAAAAGAGCTGTTATCTTTAGGGCAATGCCCTACAAAAGGCCCTTTTAAGGGCCCTTGGTAGTTTATTAGAGATAAGGGTTTTTTATTTTGGGGTGCTTTTTATTTTTTTAAAAGGGTATTAGAATAGGAATAATTTTTATTATTTTGAATAATTTAATTTGTTATTTTTTGTAATGGTAAGTTTTTTGTAATTTTAGTGTTTTTTATTTTTTGTTATGTTAGGTTTTAGTGTAAGGCAGCTTAGGTTTTATTTCACAGGTAAGTTTGTATTTATTTTAGCTAGGTAGTTAGTAAATAGTTAATAACTATTTACTAACTAGTCTACCTAGTTAAAATAAATACAAACTTACCTGTGAAATAAAAATAAAACCTAAGCTAGCTACAATTTAACTATTAGTTATATTGTAGCTACCTTAGATTTTATTTCATAGGTAAGTTTGTATTTAGTTTTAAATTGGTATTATTCAGTTAATAGTTATAAATTTATTTTAACTCTATTTTAATTATGTTAAAGTTAGGGGGTGTTAGGGTTAAGGTTAGGGTTATGTTAGGGTTAGGGTTATGGTTACGTTAGGGTTAGGGGTTAATATAGTTTAATTTAGGTTGTTGCAATGTGGGGGTCTGGCGGTTTAGGGGTTAATGGGTTTATTTAGAGGTAGTGAAGTGGGAGGCCAGAGGTTTTGGGGTTAATACGTTTATTTAGTGGCGGCGATGTCGGGGAGCGGCAGAATAGGGGTTAATAGATTTATTATAGTGTGGGCGATGTTGGGGTGCAAGGGGAATAGGGGTTAATAACTTTAGTATAGTGGCGGCGATATCGGGAGCGGCAGATCTATCTGTAAGCAAAGTAAAATCAGTGAAGTAAAAAAACTACACTATATGACGTTGCAAGATTTATCTGTCAAGTCTAGGGTGACAGAGAAAATCCATATTGGTTCAAATGCCAACCCTTGGCACACAAGAAATCAAGGTTTTTAGACCAGGAAGGAAAGCATCTTGAAAATGAAAGAATAACATGTAAATAAAAAAGAAAACATTCACCCCAAAGAAAAAAAGGGGCACTTAAAAGTTGATTAAAAAGCAAGCAAACTAATTATCCAAACTGGATGCAATAGAAACATAAGAATAATAATCTGTAGCTTATATACTATGTCTCTGCAGAGACAATCAGTCATCATTCTGGGGCCCCGAAAATTGAAAGTGCTATGAGGCAGCAAAATATTCCAAGGGATCCGCCGCTATGTCGAACAAGCCAGTCGAAATATTCCAAGCTTCTGACATGGCATCGCAGAGAGGTGCTTACTATACATGCCATTGTGATGTATAGTAAAGGATCCCTGGAATTGAACTGCCGTGTGCCTAAGCACTAATCCTTATACCTAAACTGAAGCACCCCACGATCGCAAACCAACACTACACTAATAAAGATCTAAACTGCCACATACCTACCACAAGTATCTATCCTATTAACCCCTAAACAGCCACATACCCACGCAAGTACTAAACTATTAATCCCTATACCACCATATATCCACCGCATGTATCTATGCTATTAACCCCTGTGCCACCACATACCCACTGCAAGTACTAAACTATAAACCCCTATACCATCACATACCCACTGCAAGTACTGAACTATTAACCCCTATGCTGGCTGCTACATACCCACCTCAAGTACTAAACTTTTAATCTCTTTTCTGCCACATACCCACCACAAGAACTAAATGATTAACCCCTATGCTGCCACATACCCACCGCAAGTATTAACTATTAACCCCATGCTGCCACAAACCCACCACAAGTACTAAACTATTAACTCCTATATCCCCACATACAGGGCTGGCGCTCCCACTAGGCAAACTAAGCAGCAGCCTAGAGCGCACTGTTGCCTAGGGCGCAGTCGGTCATGACCCGGTTCCCCAAAAAAAGCTTAATTTTGCTGCTGCATCTCTGAGGGACTCCTACCCCCCTGGGCCTCTCTGCTTTAGTGTAAAATGGGCTGCCACACCACCTATTAGGTGATTGACTGAGCAGGCAGGGACAGTCAGCAGTGCTGTCTTGCATACAGCGACCGTGAGACTGAGCATCAACTTAAGTCTTACGTTCATTGTATGTTGTAGAGACTGGCAGGTGCTGGCTGGCTGCTGCTAATGACTGGTGAGTGATTGATCCGGCCAGGGTCAGGGGGTGGGATGAATACTTAACAGGGCTGGGACGGGCCTCAGATGATGACGCTGCAATCTCCCGCTCTGCACTTTCTGAGACTCATCGCTTGCTTCCTCAAACCCAGATTCTCAGCAGCAGCTGCGCGCGCAGGAAGAGTGAGAGGGATCTTAGAGGGAAGCAACAAGCTCAGCTGAGGTAATAAGCAGCGAGGCTAGGCTTTTGGTGCCTGTGGTTACGCAGCGTATCTGGTGATTAAAAACATCTCATTCACCATTGTTGTATGTGATTTAGCTTTTTGTACTCAGTCACTCTTAACATTTTTTTGGATGTATGCAGCCATAATCATCAGCCATGTGTGTCAAGATGATGCAGCACCTAATCTCTGTATTTCTCTCCCCCCTCTCTCTCCCCCCTCTGTCTGTCTCTCTCCCCCCCACTGTCTGTCTCTCTCCCCCCTACTGTCTGTCTTTCTCCCCCTACTGTCTGTCTCTCCCCCCCTCTGTCTTCTCTGTCTCTCTGTCTCTATTTCTCTCTCAGTCTCTCTCTCTCTCCCCCTCTCTCTGTCTCTCTCTCTTCCCCCTCTCTGGCTGTCTCTTTTCCCCCTCTCTGTCTCTCTCTTTCCCCCCTCTCGTTCTCTC
Organism: Bombina bombina; assembly: GCF_027579735.1. Classification (NCBI taxonomy): domain Eukaryota; kingdom Metazoa; phylum Chordata; class Amphibia; order Anura; family Bombinatoridae; genus Bombina; species Bombina bombina. The sequence goes on from NC_069503.1 coordinate 993,147,524, forward strand.
TCTCTTTCCCCTCTCTGTCTCTCTCTCTCTTCCCCCTCTCTGTCTCTCTCTCTTCCCCCCTCTCTGTCTCTGTGTCTCTTCTCTCTCTCTCTCTCCTTTCTGTACCTCTTCTCTCTATCTCTTCTGTCTCTCTCTCCCATCTCTGTCTCTCCTTTCTGTCTCTCTCTCTCCTCTCTGTCTCCCCCCCCCCTGTCTCTCTCTCCCCATCTGTCTCTCTCTCCCCCCTCTGTATGACAATGTGTAATTAGGGTAACTGTATGAAATTGTGTAATTAGGTAGGCAATGGTGGCTTATATATAAGGTTATGCATAGATCCCTCTCTATATATTTGCCTTTTTATGTACAGTATATAGATTGTTATTGTCCAATACAAGCCTGAACAAAACCATGTATACAAATATTATTTACTCCACGTGATTAATCATTATGTTAAAGGACATTATACACTACATTTTTCTTTGCATAAATGTTTTGTAGATGATCCATTTATATTGCCCATCTGGGTGTGTTTTTGTAAAAATGTATAGTTTTGCTTATTTTTAAATAACATTGTGCTGATTGTCAGGCTTCTAACCAAGCCCCAAAGTTTTAGATGTATACTGATATATACAGACTTCAGACTGCTTCTGTTTGTATATTGGGTCTTTTCATATGCAGGGGAGCTTTTTTTTGGTGGGGGGGCAAGTAGCTGGTTTTGCCTAGGGTGCAAAATAGTCTAGCACCGGCCCTGCCCACATGCTCCAAACACAAACTAACTTAACACCTAGCCCCCCTTTACACTAACCCCCCTAAGTAAATAAAAAATAAAAATTAAACCTCAACTGCCACAACCCCAAACGCAATCTAACCCTACTCTACCTAGCCCCTCTCTATACTAAACCCCATAGTTACAAAAAATAAAAAAAATGTAATATAGTCTTTATTGAGATTTTATAACACACATTTGTACAGTGTTTTCAAAATATATATATTTTTAAACACATAGTTGTAAGATATATTTTTATTACAATTTTAGCATTAAATGGATCATAAACAACAAAAATGTTATTGTTTAAAAAGATAGATAATCCCTTTTATTTACCATTCCCCAGTTTTGCATAACCAACAATGTTATAGAAATATACTTTTTACCTCTGTAATTACCTTGTACCTAAGCTTCTGCAGACTGCCTCCTTATCTCAGATCTTTTGACAGACTTGCATTTCAGGCAATTAGTGCTGACTCTTAAAAAACTTCACGTGCATGAGCACAGTGTTATCCATATGAAACACATGAACTAACGCCCTCTAGCTGTAAAAACTGTCAAATACATTTAGATGAGAGGCGGCCTTCAAGGACTTAGAAATTAGCATATGAGCCTACCTAGGTTTAGATTTCAACTAAGAATACCAAGAGAACAAAGCAAATTTGATGATAAAAGTAAATTAGAAAGTTGTTTAATTACATGCCCTATCTGAATCATGAAAGTTTAATTTGAACTTTACTATCCCTTTAACACTGAATAGAAAGAAATATAACTTGGCAGGCATTGCATACAATAAAGTCCAGGTCGACATTTCGTTCTTTAGTATGACTTAGTGGTATATTTAGTTATGATTGAACAGTATATATAAAACAGTATATATCCAGCCTTCCTGTGTTCAATAATAAGGACACTAACATGTATAATATAACCAGTGATGATAAGTTAGAAGCTGGTCTGGTAAGTTGGAAAATATGGGCTCGCTTTCATTGAGCCATAATTCCGTTTAAGTGCACTCGCAAACTGATAAATAAGCTGTCGGAAGCAATATTGTTTATCGACTGCTTCCAACGGCCCGATATACCTAAATTTCGGCAACCAGACTCCGGCTGCCGAAAACATTATCGTGTCCCATACAAAGAATAGGAAGCCGCTAGGTTTACAATGCCCCTCGCAAACCGTTAATACACTGTCGGAGGCTGCCTATACACTAACAAAAATAACATCCAGCTCAACTAGGTGTAAAACAGGAAAAAGGTGCTCTTTAGGACCTTTTTCACATTAAAATCTAACCAGACACGTCAAAACCCCCTCTATCTGCTTAACTTCTAAACCACCATGGCCCACAACGCAAACTAGCTATTAAATCTATTAACCCCTAAGCCACCATGCCCCCACAACGCAAACTATATATTAAATCTATTGACCCCTAATCCGCAATGCCCCCACAATGCAAACTATCTATTAAATCTATTAACCCCTATTCTGCCATGCCCCACAATGCAGACTATCTATTAAATCTATTAACCCCTAATCCGCAATATCCCCACAACGCAAACTATCTATTAAATCTATTAACCCCTTATCTGCCATACCCCACAACGCAATCTAGCTATTTAAAGTTTTAACCCCTAATCCGCCAATAACCCACATCGCAATTAACCTAATAAATCTATTAAACCCTAAACCGCCATTAACCCACATCGCAATTAACTAATCACTAAGCCCCCTAACTAATCACTAATCCCCCTAACACCCCCTAAATTAACCCCATTACATAAGTTAAAATAATACTAAATTACAATTAAAATAAAAAAAACTAACATTACTTTAAAAATAAAAAACAAGTTTAAATTAAGCTAAAATTACAGAAAATAAAAATGTCTAACATTACATAAAATAATAAACAAGATTATCAAAAATAAAAAAATTAAACCTAATCCCTATGAAAATAAAAAGCCCCCCAAAATGTAAACACTCCCTTATTTAATACTAAACTACCAATAGTCCTTAAAAGGGCCTTTTGTAGGGCATTGCCCTAAGTTAAACGGCTCTTTTCCTTAAAAATTTTTTATAGGTCCCCCTCTAAAAGTAAAACCCCCCACCCACCAAACCCCCCAAAATAAAAAAAACCTAACACTAAAAAATCCTAAACTACCCATTGCCCCTAAAGGGGTATTTGTATGGGCATTGCCCTTTAAAGGGCATTCAACTCTTTTACTGCCCTTAAAAGGGCATCTAGCCCTTTCAAGATTGCCCAAAATCCCTAATCTAAAAATAAAATAAAAAATAAAGTTTAAAAAAAGGCCTAACTCTAACCCCCAGATAGGTACTCATGGTTCCTGAAATCCGGCGGTGAAGTCTTTTTCCAAGCGGCGACCTCTTCTATCTTCATCCTGGACAGCGGAACTGAAGACCGGCGACCGCAGAACCATGGAGTGTGAAGGATCCTCTTTGTACGATCGCCGCTGTACACTGAATAGAGAATTTAAGGTACGCGATTAAAAATGGCAAGACCTAAGAACTGTTTGGACAGAAAAATATTTTTCTACATGTTAATGGTACATTCCCACAGACGTTTTTTTTTTCAATCTGGCTGCACACTAATTTGGTTAAATAAGTGTGAGTAACTGTGTAACCAAAATTCCTTTTAAATGGAGGACTTACATAACATGGATAACACATACTCATTTAAGGACATTGATGAAGATAATCTGGACTGACTAGATCTGGAAGATGTCTTTAACTATGATTCCCCCAAAATTAAACTGGGAGACTTATATCAGGACTTTGAATATTTAAAGCTGAAAGAGCAAAAACTGAAATGGGACAAGTGGATATTAACAAAATACCTAGCCTTAAAGATGATCCCTTGGGGCCTGATGCTTGATAAATTCCCTATCTATGAAATCAAAGACCAATCATTCATAGATAGGTGGAATCAGGCCCTTACTGATTGTTCGTTAAAGCTCATTTCTCTCCTTATAGACTATAAGGATACACTGTTGTGTGATGTAAAAATTAACATCTCTAATATTGAATTAGATATGTCTAAATTTGCTAATTCTTAGGTTTATATCATGTTTCAACAGATTTATAAACAAATCATAGAGGAGTCTAAAAAACTAGTAATGCAAACAAAACATACTAAATTTCTAAGAGACCAGAAAGACTACTCTCTAGGTAATGTATATGTTTGGAGGCGCAAACAGCGCAACAGATCTTGGTTTAACCAGGAGAATAGCGACAAACCACAATATAAGAATAAGAAAAATAAAAACAAAAAGAGGTGATATAATAGATGCAACAACCAATCTGGACTCAGGGTGTAACCCTAAAAAGGTTACATTTTCTGATTCTGAAAATGAACTTACAGATGAGGATAGATTCACATCTAGTTTTGAAGGTGCTTCAGGGGAAGAGGCTAATTCTGAAATAGATGAGCCAGCCAATGCATCCTCAGCAATAAGCTTGGGAGTTAGCTCACAAAAAAAGTATCCTAAAAGGACATCCTGATCAGGGAGCAAGACCAAACATGAATGGCCCTACACTAAGTCATATTCAGCCACAGAAGTCCAATCCCCAGGTTTTTCACGAGGACCCCAAACAATTCCCGGGGGGGGGCAGCAACAGGGGGAACAAACAGCAAGGGAAATGTGGAACAGACAAGATATACTCTAAGAGGGAAAAATACCAACATAAAGAAATACCAATAAACATGGTAATAAATATTTCTAGTTACCAATTGACAGAAACTGAAATTAGATTGCTTAATCAAGGTTTGGGTTTTGTTACTTCTAGGAAATTCAATCTTTTCCAGACCATCCTAGATTTAAACAAACTAATTAGAGACCTAGCCCTCAAAACATTCTTCAAAGACAATGCATGGTTCAATTTAGAGGGAACGGGTGCCCCTAGTCCTAGTACAGTGGATGGCAATCACATTTCCTTTGTGGATACCTGTACTATAGTCACTCTTGAGGATTTAAGTAGTGATAATAAGAAAAAAGGACCACCACAGGTCTCAAAAATTAAACCTAAACTCAAAGATAAATCACAAATTTATCCAACTCAGGCAAGAGGTAAAATACTAGAAGTGTTCCATGAGAGGGTCGTTGAAGATCTTACTGACCTCTCTAACTCTCTAGATTCCAGTCCCCCAAATCTTACTAATAAAGAACGAGAGGCTTTATTATACCTCCAAAAAAATGAAAAGATAGTAATTAGGCAGTCCGACAAAGGAGGGAGTGTAGTGGTTATGGATAGGCTAGATTACGTTAATGAGGCATTAAGGCAACTTAGTGACACTGATACCTATACTGTTCTATCCACAAATCCCACAGCTACATACACCAGGGAATTATCACATATTTTGGATGAGGTGATGGAGGAAGGTCTTATGGATCAGGAAACAGCAAGACACTGTATGGTTACCGATTCAGTGACACCTGTCTTCCACCACCTCCCATAAGTCCATAAAAGCTTGTCAAATATAAAGGGGAGACCAATAGTGGCAGGTATTGAGTCCCTATTAGAACCACTATTCAAGTGGGTTGACAAATTTTTGCAGCCCATGGTTCTGTTGCTACCCAGTTATATCTGAGACACCTCACATATATTGCAACTTATGGAGTCCATGGTCTGGAGGGAGGAGTACAGCTGGCTGACAATTGATGTTGTGTCACTGTGCACCTCCATCCCACACACCCATGGTCTGACTGCTATCACATATTTTATGGACCAAAAATCTGATTGTTAGGATTGTGAAATTCTTATTGGAGCATCATTTTTTCATGTTCCAGGGGCGCTACTACTTTCAGAGATGTGGAACCGCGATGGGGGATAAGTTTGCCTCCTCCTATGCCAACCTTTTCATGAGTTGGTGGGAGAGGGGCCACATCTATGGAGGTAGTACCGCTCCTTCAGACTATATCATCAAGTATGCTAGATTTATAGATGACCTGCTTTTTGTATGGTCATCTGATTCACAGGCTGCCGATGATTTTGTTGCAACTTTGAATAACAATAATGTAGGACTTCAGTTTACTCATGATTGGCAGAAAAATAAGACTAATTTCTCGGATCTCTCTCTCAGGAGATGGAAAAGGAGGCAAAATAGTCTCTGCTCACTATCGAAAACCAATTTCAGTCAATAGCCTTTTACATGCTCGTAGTTGCCATCCGCAACATGTGTTTAAAGAAATTGCTAAAAGTAAATTCATAAAAGCAAAACAAAATTGTACTCTTGAAAAAACTTTTCGTATACAGAGCAGAGACTTGAAAACACAAATGTTAAAAAGAGGCTACCCAAAAAAAAGTAATTGACAAGGCATTTTTTGAGATCAAAGATGCAGAAAGAGGTTCTGTGCTAGAAAAGCAGAGGGGGCCGCTTAATCAACATAAACTAAAATTTATCACATCCTACTCCAACCAGTATGAAGATGTGTGCCAAATAATCAAGAAAAATTTACCAATATTAATGGGGGACAAATGTTTAAGGAATACTATTGAACAAGGGTGTAAGTTTGTTCCAAAAATAAATGTGACTGTGGGTAACATACTTGCCCCAAGCATGTTAAGAAATGAAACCATTTATGGGTCATCCTGGATGAGATTCAATGATACTTTTAATTTGGAAGAAAAGCATGCACATCATGCGATTATATCAACACTTCTTCAACATTTAAGTCCCATGTAACAGGAGAAGAATTTCCAACCAGAGGTTGTGTAAACTGTAAAAGTACATTTGTTATTTACATAATTGAGTGTACAAAATGTAAAAAAACAGTACACAGGTAAGACTACAAGAGAGGCAGGCAAACGTATTAGAGAGCATCTGTCCTATATCTGTAATAAACGTACATGCTCTGCCCTCTCTACACACTTCATTAACTTTCACCACCAAGATGTCACTACTTTTAGATGGCAGGCCATAGAGCAGGTCAAAACACCACCAAGGGGTGGAGACAAGCTACCAATACTGTGTAAGCAAGAGACATACTGGATTTTTAAAACCAAGTGTTTATTGCCGTACGGCTACAACTCAGAGTACGACATTATCAATTACTGGCAGAAATAATCATAACAGCCTATTTTCCATTTACTGGGTATTTATCTAGTATTGACTTGTGGGCAAAGTGAGAACATAATTTATGCCATCTGATCTTACTTCGTACCGTACATAAACCAAGACTAAATGTAATAATAAGCCATATTACAGAGAACACAGACACACTTTATCTTAATGTACGTTTCAAGAGTGTTTTAAGCAGTTCATTAATCTGGCTTCTGCTCATAAACAGGATGAGAGATATATTTATTAGTTTTACTCAGATTGGTACACATTTATATAATAGATATTATACAACTAATAGCTCCCAAGATATACTAATAGGGATATATACTCATGTAAAACAGAGGATTATTCCCTGATTACACTCCTATAAAGAGGTAGACTTTGCATGTTTTTTGGGTGCATATTTAAATATCTTATATGGTGTCTAGATTTTCTGGCAGTATGAACAATGTATACACGCAAGTGCATTTATACATGTGTATATAGGTTTATGTAATACCATATCTATGGCATGTAGATTGTTTTCCTCACCCACATATCATATCATCAAATACCTTGCTAAAATTAATAATGATTATATGTATAAGACATTTATAAACTGTGTTATTGTTATCACATAGTTTAATGATATCTTTCCATTGATTGACATTGTTTCATCTAATTGTACCTATGTATTCAATGTATTGAGTTTGTATATGCATACTTAAAGGGACAGTAAACACCAGAATTTTTGTTGTTTAAAAAGGTAGATAGTCCCTTTATTACCCATTCCCCAATTTTGCATAACCAACACAGTTATAATAATATACTTTTTACCTCTGTAATTACCTTGTATCTAAGCCTCTGCAAACTGCCCCCTTATTTCAGTTCTTTTGACAGACATGCATTTTTAGCCAATCAGTGCTTGCTCTTAGGAGCTTCACGTGCCGGATCTCAATGTTATCTATATGAAACACATGAACTAACACCCTCTAGTGGTGAAAAACTGTCAAAATGCTTTCCGATTAGAGGCAGTCTTCAAGGTCTAAGAAATTAGCACATGAACCTCCTAGATTTAGCTTTCAACTAAGAATACCAAGAGAACAAAGCAAAATTGGTAATAAAAGTAAATTGGAAAGTTGTTTACAATTGCATGCCCTATTTAAATCATGAAATATTTTTTTTTTAGTTTACTGACCCTCTAATCTGGTAGTGTGTGCATATAGGGTTAAGCTTTAGGCTAATTGTTTTTAACTAATCAGAACATGAAGTGTTTAGCATAAAAGGGTCAATACGACCGAAACCGGTCAGACTTAGCTTTGCCTACAAGCCTAACCACATGTTGTTGTATGTTCCTACACATACATTTTTAAAGGAATAAATTGATTCTATTTTTCAGCTACTTGGCTTAATTTTTTGGAACTTTTTATTATATTATTTATGGTGGATAGTGGGGCATCCACTCCGTTGTAAATTAAGCCTTTCTAGTCTGTTGGGTACCTATTTTTTCCTATTTGGCCGATTACATATATTTTTGAGCAGCAGTGATCACACTTCATTCCCACTAACGGATCACGGATTTTGGATTTTAGACAAGCAGCACTGTCTGTGTTATCAGTATACAGGCTGTTCGTGGGACATAGCAGTTTCTGATGACTCCAAAGAGGCCGTGTGAGGATTTACGACAATTGTAATTGTAATTGCTAGAATGCTGTATTAAGATAAGATAACGACTCCACTCGACTTGATCTTACAGCTTCAATTCACACTGATTTTGGTGAGTGCTGACCTGTCTGCTCTAACGTACTGTTATGTATTGTTGCTGTGACTGGCTGCTTGGGATCATCTGACCACACATTGTTGGGTTAGGGTAACAAATACTACTGATATTATTTTCTTCACAAATGCTATTTTGTGTAACCCGGTCCCTAAGTAAAAAATCTATATTTGCCAAGTGTCATCGATGAACATTCATAGGCTTTAAGTGCTTTTCTACAGAGACTTTTGCTTATAACACAGCAGCAACATATGGAAGTTGAAATAACTCCTGGCCACATACACCACTTCACCTTCTTCTGTTTTTGATTAAATATGGCATCCCTTGCATTCCTATTGGCTAATTTGATTCTTCAAATTCAAATCAGCCATTAGGATGAGAGCTACTGAAATCCTATTGGCTGATTTGAACAACCAATAGGATTTCAGTAGCTCTCATACTATTGGCTGATTTGAATTTGAAGAATCAAATCAGTCAATAGGAATGCCAGGGACACCATATTTAATCGCGTACCTTAAGTTCATTATTCAGTGTACTGCGGTGATCGTACGAAGTGGATCCTCCGCGCTCCATGGTTCTGCGGTCGCCGGTCTTCCGTTATGCGGTCCAGGATGAAGATAGAAGAGGTCGCCGCTTGGAAGAAGACTTCACCGCTGGACTTCAGGAACCGTTCACCGCTTGGAAGAAGACTTCACCGCCGGACTTCAGGAACCGTGAGTACCTATCTGGGGGTTAGAGTTAGGCCTAAGTTTTTTTTTATTTTTTTTTTAAAAAGGGCAGTAAAAGAGCTGATGTGTTAGTTTTTTTTATTTTGGGGGGTTTGGTGGGTGGGGGGTTTTACTGTTAAAGGGGGGAAATAGTATTTTTTTAAGGAAAAGAACTGTTTACCTTAGGGCATTAGATTAGGAGGTGTTTTTATTTTCATAGGGATTAGGTTTAATTTTTTTATTTTTGATAATCTTGTTTATTATTTTATGTAATGTTAGACTTTTTTTATTTTCTGTAATTTTAGCTTAATTTAAACTATGGCCTAGATTTGGAGTTTTGTCGGTAACGACCCTCGTAGCTAACGCCGGCTTTTTTCTGGCCGCACCATAAAAATAACTCTGGTATTGAGAGTCCACATAAAGGCTGCGTTAGGCTCCAAAAAAGGAGCGTAGAGCATATTTAACGCAGCTTCAACTCTCGATACCAGAGTTGCTTACGCAAGCGGCCAGCCTAAAAAATGTGCTCGTGCACGATTCCCCCATAGGAAACAATGGAGCTGTTTGAGCTGAAAAAAAACCTAACACCTGCAAAAAAGCCGCCTTCAGCTCCTAACGCAGCCCCATTGTTTGCTATGCGGAAACACTTCCTACGTCTGCACCTAACACTCTAACATGTACCCCGAGTCTAAACACCCCTAACCTTACACTTATTAACCCCTATTCTGCCGCCCCCACTATCGCTGACCCCTGCATATTATTATTAACCCCTAATCTGCCGCTCCGTAAACCGCCGCTACTTACATTATCCCTATGTACCCCTAATCTGCTGCCCTAACATCGCCGACCCCTATATTATATTTATTAACCCCTAATCTGCCCCCCACAACGTTGCCTCCACCTGCCTACCCTTATTAACCCCTAATCTGCCAAGCGGACCTGAGCGCTACTATAATAAAGTTATTAACCCCTAATCCGCCTCACTAACCCTATAATAAATAGTATTAACCCCTAATCTGCCCTCCCTAACATCGCCGACACCTAACTTCAAACATTAACCCCTAATCTGCCGACTTGAGCTCACCGCTATTCTAATAAATGTATTAACCCCTAAAGCTAAGTCTAACCCTAACACTAACACCCCCCTAAGTTAAATATAATTTAAATCTAACGAAATTAATTGACTCTTATTAAATAAATTATTCCTATTTAAAGCTAAATACTTACCTGTAAAATAAATCCTAATATAGCTACAATATAAATTATAATTATATTATTTATTAATATTTATTTTACAGGTAACTTTGTATTTATTTTAACCAGGTACAATAGCTATTAAATAGTTAAGAACTATTTAATAGCTAAAATAGTTAAAATAATTACAAAATTACCTGTAAAATAAATCCTAACCTAAGTTACAATTAAACCTAACACTACACTATCAATAAATTAATTAAATAAACTACCTACAATTACCTACAATTAACCTAACACTACACTATCAATAAATTAATTAAATACAATTCCTACAAATAAATACAATTAAATAAACTTGCTAAAGTACAAAAAATAAAAAAGAACTAAGTTACAAAAAATAAAAAAATATTTACAAACATAAGAAAAATATTACAACAATTTTAAACTAATTACACCTACTCTAAGCCCCCTAATAAAATAACAAAGCCCCCCAAAATAAAAAAAATGCCCTACCCTATTCTAAATTACTAAAGTTCAAAGCTCTTTTACCTTACCAGCCCTGAACAGGGCCCTTTGCGGGGCATGCCCCAAGAAGTTCAGCTCTTTTGCCTGTAAAAAAAAACATACAATACCCAAGCCCCCCAACATTACAACCCACCACCCACATACCCCTAATGTAACCCAAACCCCCCTTAAATAAACCTAACACTAAGCCCCTGAAGATCTTCCTACCTTGTCTTCACCTCACCGGGTTCACCGATCTGTCCAGAAGAGCTCCTCCGATGTCCTGATCCAAGCCCAAGCGGGGGGCTGAAGAGGTCCATGATCCGGCTGAAGTCTTCATCCAAGCGGGGCAGAAGAGGTCTTCCATCCGATTGAAGTCTTCATCCAAGCGGGATCTTCTATGGTCATCCATCCGGAGCGGAGCGGCAGGATCCTGAAGACCTCCGACGCGGAACATCCATCCTGGCCGACGACTGAACGACGAATGACGGTTCCTTTAAATGAGGTCATCCAAGATGGCGTCCCTCGAATTCCAATTGGCTGATAGGATTCTATCAGCCAATCGGAATTAAGGTAGGAATATTCTGATTGGCTGATAGAATCAGCCAATCAGAATCAAGTTCAATCCGATTGGCTGATCCAATCAGCCAATCAGATTGAGCTCGCATTCTATTGGCTGTTCCGATCAGCGAATAGAATGCGAGCTCAATCTGATTGGCTGATCGGATCAGCCAATCGGATTGAACTTGATTCTGATTGGCTGACTCCATCAGCCAATCAGAATATTCCTACCTTAATTCCGATTGGCTGATAGAATCCTATCAGCCAATCTGAATTCGAGGGACGCCATCTTGGATGACGTCATTTAAAGGAACCGTCATTCGTCGTTCAGTCGTCGGCCAGGATGGATGTTCCGCGTCGGAGGTCTTCAGGATCCTGCCGCTCCGCTCCGGATGGATGACCATAGAAGATCCCGCTTGGATGAAGACTTCAATCGGATGGAAGACCTCTTCTGCCCCGCTTGGATGAAGACTTCAGCCGGATCATAGACCTCTTCAGCCCCCCGCTTGGGCTTGGATCAGGACATCGGAGGAGTTCTTCTGGACAGATCGGTGAACCCGGTGAGGTGAAGACAAGGTATGAAGATCTTCAGGGGCTTAGTGTTAGGTTTATTTAAGGGGGGTTTGGGTTAGATTAGGGGTATGTGGGTGGTGGGTTGTAATGTTGGGGGGCTTGGGTATTGTATGTTTTGTTTTACAGGCAAAAGAGCTGAACTTCTTGGGGCATGCCCCGCAAAGGGCCCTGTTCAGGGCTGGTAAGGTAAAAGAGCTTTGAACTTTAGTAATTTAGAATAGGGTAGGGCATTTTTTTATTTTGGGGGGCTTTGTTATTTTATTAGGGGGCTTAGAGTAGGTGTAATTAGTTTAAAATTGTAATATTTTTCTTATGTTTGTAAATATTTTTTTATTTTTTGTAACTTAGTTCTTTTTTATTTTTTGTACTTTAGTTAGTTTATTTAATTGTATTTATTTGTAGGAATTGTATTTAATTAATTTATTGATAGTGTAGTGTTAGGTTAATTGTAGGTAATTGTAGGTAGTTTATTTAATTAATTTATTGATAGTGTAGTGTTAAGTTTAATTGTAACTTAGGTTAGGATTTATTTCACAGGTAATTTTGTAATTATTTTAACTATTTTAGCTATTAAATAGTTCTTAACTATTTAATAGCTATTGTACCTGGTTAAAATAAATACAAAGTTACCTGTAAAATAAATATTAATCCTACAATAGCTATAATATAATTATAATTTATATTGTAGCTATATTAGGATTTATTTTACAGGTAAGTATTTAGCTTTAAATAGGAATAATTTATTTAATAAGAGTTAATTTATTTCGTTAGATTTAAATTATATTTAACTTAGGGGGGTTTTAGTGTTAGGGTTAGACTTAGCTTTAGGGGTTAATACATTTATTAGAATAGCGGTGAGCTCCAGTCGGCAGATTAGGGGTTAATGTTTGAAGTTAGGTGTCGGCGATGTTAGGGAGGGCAGATTAGGGGTTAATACTATTTATTATAGGGTTAGTGAGGCGGATTAGGGGTTAATAACTTTATAATAATAGCGGTGCGGTCCGCTAGGCAGATTAAGGGTTAATAAGTGTAGGCAGGTGGAGGCGACGTTGAGGGGGGCAGATTAGGGGTTAATAAATATAATATAGGGGTCGGCGGTGTTAGGGGCAGCAGATTAGGGGTACATAAGCATAACGTAGGTGGCGGCGCTTTGCGGTCGGCAGATTAGGGGTTAATTATTGTAGGTAGCTGGCTGCGACGTTGTGGGGGGCAGGTTAGGGGTTAATAAATATAATATAGGGGTCGGCGGTGTTAGGGGCAGCAGATTAGGGGTACATAAGGATAACGTAGGTGGCGGTCGGCAGATTAGGGGTTAAAAAAATTTAATCGAGTTGCGGCGATGTGGGGGGACCTCGATTTAGGGGTACATAGGTAGTTTATGGGTGTTAGTGTACTTTAGAGTACAGTAGTTAAGAGCTTTATAAACCAGCGTTAGCCCAGAAAGCTCTTAACTACTGACTTTTTTCCTGCGGCTGGAGTTTTGTTGTTAGAGTTCTAACGCTCACTTCAGACACGACTCTAAATACCGGAGTTAGAAAAATCCCATTGAAAAGATAGGATACGCAATTTACGTAAGGGGATCTGCGGTATGGAAAAGTCGCGGCTGAAAAGTGAGCGTTAGACCCTATTTTGAGTGACTCCAAATACCGGAGGTAGCCTAAAACCAGCGTTAGGAGCCTCTAACGCTGGTTTTCACGGCTAACGCCAAACTCCAAATCTAGGCCTTATTTTTTTTATTTTTATAGTAATGTTAATATTTTAATTAAAATTTAGTATTATTTTAACTTATGAATTGGGGTTATTTTAGGGGGTGTTAGGTTAGGGGGCTTAGTGATTAGTTAGGGGCTTAGTGATTAGTTAATTGCAATTTGGGTTATTGGCGGTTTAGGGGTTAATATATTTATTAGGTTAATTGCATTGTGCGGGATGGAGGATTAGGGGTTAATATATTTAATAGTTTGCATTGTGGGGGTATTGCGGATTAGGGGTTAATAGATTTAATACATAGTTTGCGTTGTGGGGGCATTGCAGATTAGGGGTTAATAGATTTAATAAATAGTTTGCGATGTGGGGGCATTGTGGATTAGGGGTTAATAGATTTAATAGATAGTTTGCAATGTAGGGGCATAGTGGGTTAGGGGTTTATACATTAGTTATTGTGGGGGGGTTGCAGTTGAGTGGTAGATATTACGCATGCGTTAGGTGTTTGATTTTATTTTAACATCGAGCGACGGGTAAAGTATACGGCGCTGCACTTGTATGCAGCGCCGTATATATGCCTCGAGTGTAGTGTAAGGTCGGGTTACCATAGTAACCTATTAATGTTTTAGAAATCCAGCATCGGGTGGAAGAGTTAACACAGCGCTAACTTACACCTACACGAAAAGAGCGACCGCTCGCAAAACGGTAACCTTTTCAATGGAAATCTGGTACTAAAATGGAGCCATAAATTACTTTTAGCTATTGGCTGCTTTGGTAGCTTACGGCTCCATTTGTAACGGCTCAATGGAAGTGAGCTCTTTGTTGGGAAGGCACTGGAATGTCAGGGAAGAGAAAGGAAAGAGGAGATGCAGAATAAGTATTAGAGAAAAAGAGTTAAGAAATAAGGATAGGTAAGTTCAGGAAAGAGACAGAGGTTAAGACAGGGGGAGTGCACCCCCTTCTCGAGGCTGTAGGTTCTGTGATGAGCCTGTCATTGAGGAACGGGAGAGGAAAGTAGTTGCTCCCAATAAAATTTCATGTCATAAGAAAGTCCATCTTTTTTATTTTGAAATAGTAATATTCCGCAAGTGACAAAAGCTCTGTGATTTTATCTCGCCATTTTCAGATAGGATAATTGGAAATTTTCACTTCTAAGTAGTTTAGTGCTATTAATTCCAATTCTAAATAAACTCAGCCTTACATGGATTTGTAGGTGGGCATTTAAAAAGAACAATTAGTAGAGTTAAGGAGAATTTGGATCCTAACAAGTTGTGAAAAATGTGTTCTATTTACTTCCAATAGGCATTTGCTGACGGGCACTGCCACCATATGTGCGATAAAGTACCCAATGCTCCACAACTGTGCCAACAAGAATTTGAAACACGGGTATACATTTTTTCTTAAGTCTTGTTGGTGTCAAGTACCATCTAAATAAGAGTTTGTGGTTCATTTCTAGTACCCTGGGTGAAAATGAAGATTTCTTGGGATATTTAAAGATTGTTTTGCCATTGCTTGTCTTCTAATTGCGTATTTAATTATTTGTTTCCATTGGTTGACTAACTGTGACAGTAGGTGTAGGGCTTTTTGATCTAGAATTCATTTAGAAATAGCTAATGTTCCTCTGGGTAAATGTTCCAAGAGGCATAATTGCTCAAAAGAATTTGAAGCTCTCAGATGTGCTGCAAGTACCGCCATAATAAAAATAAACAAAATATGTGATAGTGGGCATCCCTGTCAGGTTCCATTCTGTATTTGAAAGCTGTTAGAGAGTATACCATTTTTTCTAATTGAAGCTGAGGGAGTAGTATAGAGACTAAATATTCAGTGTATAATGTTGGATCCAAAGCTATATTAAAGCAGAGAGGTCTTCAAGAATCTCCAATTCAGCCTATCAAAGACCTTCTCTGCGTCAGTTGATACAAGGACTGCCTTTGTACCAGTTCTGGTTATATAGTCAAATGTAATGTGCTGATAGTATTACATCTCGCCTCTCTATTGAGCACAAAGCCTGCCTGATCTGTGTGAATTAACTGGAAGAATGAGATTAACCCGAGTGGCTAGGATCTTTGCTAACATTTTTATAGGCTTTAAGCATATCTGGGAAATGGGTAAGTTGGACTCTATAGAATTGAATAGTTGCAACAGGTGAGGTGCCAACAGTGATTTGAATCTGGGCCTGGGATTTTGTGAAGTGGGATATTATTTATCGCTTTGAGGACTTCCTCTAATGTGAGAGGCTCCTCCAGCTGATCAACTAGCACTTGGGGCTCTTTGGGAAGATCTGCCTAACGAATATATTTATGTTTCTAGTGAGGGATTAACTATGACTCCTGAAGTTAAGTTATATAGATCTTGGTAGTATAATCTAAACACTACAGCTACTTTTTTGCTATCATATGTTTTAATATTAGTTGGTGTCTTCAGCTCCCTAATGATAGTTTTAAGATGTTTTGTTTTCAAGGCTATAGTTAGTAAAGGCCCAGCTTTATTCCCCTCCGAAAAATAAAATTTTCTGAGACTGAAAGCTTTTTTTTGTGTGCCTTGGTGTGAAGTAAGGCATTAAATTCACATCTAACTCTAGTCAAGTTAGATGTCAGTTTTGGGTTAGAGGAAAAATTTTGATGTAGCCTTTTATTCTCCCTTACTAGTGACAAAAGTTTATGGTAATCTTGGTTGTACCCCTTTTTAAGAATATTTTTTTGCTTTATGAGCTCCCCTCCAATCACTGCTTTATGGGCTTCCCATAAGGTAATCAGGTTTTTGCAAGAGGAGGCGTTGAATTGAAAATTTTCAGATTTTTATGGTCAGGAGTTTCAAACTTTGGGGTTTGTGTAAAAGAGATTAATCTAGTTTCTAGTTAAACATCGTGTGATGAGAGTGGGAAGTGACATCACCAAGTGGGGGCATGGTTTAAGTCCGTTATTGTCTATGTGGCAGTTACTAAGTGAGATGTATTGTACCAGGTGTATACTTCCATGCTCTGCAATAAAATAGCGTTGTACCTTCTATACTGTGTCCGGCATCTCTTGACATGGTGTCAGAAGTTCTTGCCTGCGCTTCTGTTTCCTGATTGATGATGATGTCGAAGTTTACCCCACCTAAGCCTTTTGATTTCTCTCAGCCTGCAGCTTGGCCCACATGGCGTCAGCTTCAGGATTGCTTCCAAGATGGACAAGGAGAGTGGTGAAGTGCAAGTTAATTCTCTTTTATACTCTATGGGGAAAGATGTGGAGCCAGTGTTCAAAGCCTTTGCTTTCCAAAAAGGGGAAGAATTTGACTTTGACATAGTTATTAACAAACTCAGTGCCCACTTTGTGCCCAAAAGAAATGTGATTCATGAGAGGGCTTGTTTTCATAAACATGCCCAGCATGTGGGAGAATCTGTGGAGTCATTTGTGCGCAGCCTGTATGAACTAGCTGAATTCTGTGAGTTTTGTGTTGCTAAAGAGGAGCAAATCAGAGACAGAATAGTCATAGGAATTGCAGATGCTGAAGTCTCACTGATCTGAGGTCTGAGAGTATTGTGGATGAAGTGCAGCAGTTCAGAAGAACTGCTAGTGAAAGGCACAGTGTGAGCGGTAGACCAAGGGCAACAGATAGGCCCAGAAGCGGATGGGTGCAGCATGCCCACTGCACACGGTGCAACCGTGCCCATGATCAGAGTGTCATATGCCCTACCAAAGACAAAACATGTAGAAAATGTAACCGAATAGGCCATTTTGAAGTGGTGTGTAAAACTGAATATATATATAAACCCTTTGAGTGCTAAGCACTTTCCCATCTGGTTGCTAAGATTTATTTAAGTTTTTTTTTTTTAACAAATATTTTTTAACTTTTTTTTTTTCCAGACCCCCAAGACTTACACTGTTGGAAAGGTTAGGCGATTACCTTTCCAATGGTGGGTCTTGGGGGGTCTGTAGCTACTTAGATACCTGAGATACAGGCTTCTAAGCAGCATGCCCCCTGCTCCTATACTTAACATTGTTAAGTATAAATAAAATTGTGCGGTGACGTCATCATGGCCACCACGCAAAATGGGACCCCCGGCAATGCCTGTCACTCTAAAGGCATGATTGCTGGGGTAGGAGCGGGTGGGAGCCCCCAGATCTCCCTCAAGGTGGGAGAGTGCTAGTGACGGCTCTGAGCCATCATTAGCACCAGAGTGGGAAACTCTGTGATGGCTCAGAGCTGTCATTAGCACTCAAAGGGTTAAGGAGATGCAGGTGGATAGCGACCAGGAGGGTCAAGAAGTGTTCTTTGTAGGGTCTGTTGTTGAACGGTCGGGTTCAGAAGAAGATTGGATGGTTACTCTTACTGTAATAGGAGCTAAAGTTGCCTTTAAGATTGACACAGGAGTAGACATAACTGTTATGTCCCTTGCAACATTCATAAAACTGCCTTGACAGCCTCAGCTGGTGACAGTTACAACAAAAGTCCATAGTCCTGGTGGCCACATTGATTGTGCGGGGAAATTTCTTACCAGCTGTGAGTACAAGCAAAGGAAATTCACCATGTGGGTGCATGTGATTAGAGGTCAGTGTGTTAACAACTTATTGAGCAGAAAAGTAACCTGTGGTTTGGGCCTAGTAGCCAGAGTGAATGAGATCTCAGAAGATATGTTTGCTGAATTGGGCCTACTGAATTGCAACCCAGTCCGTATATCACTTAAAGGTGATGCAGTCCCATACAGCATTACCACTCCCCGTAGAATTCCATTCCCGCTCATGCCTCAAGTGGAGAAGGAGCTTATGAAGAATATGGGGGTTATTGAAGAGGTTGTTGAAGCAACTGACTGGTGTGCCCCCATTGTGCCTGTTGTGAAGAAAAATGGCAAGGTACGCATCTGCATAGACTTGAAAAGGCTGAATGAATCGGTGAAGAGAGAAAGATATGTGCTGCGACACTTGAAGACATAGCTCCGAAATTGGCTGGGGCGAAGTTCTTCTCTACACTGTATGCTTCCAGCGGCTTCTGGCATATACCTCTAGATCCAAAGTTCTGCAAACTGACTACCTTTATTACACCGGTAGGTTGGTTTTTCTTCTGCAGACTCCCCTTCAGTATATCCTCTGCTCCTGAAATCTTTCAAAGAGAAATGAGTTCTCTCCTAAGAGACCATGTGGGCACGGCAGTCGTCATGGACGACATCTTGGTGTATGGGTCTACATTGGAAGAACATGATCAGCGATTGAGCTGTGTGCTGCAGACCATTAGAGAGTCCAGGCTGAAGTTAAAAAAGGAAAAATGCCATTTTAGGAAAGCTGAGTTATGTTACTTTGGGCATATCATCAATGGGGATGGCATCAAGCTGGACCCCGATAAAATCCGTGCTATTAAACAGATGAAAGTCCTTCTGATGTACATGAGCTGAGACAAATATTGGGCCTTGTAAATTATGTGGGCAGGTTCCTTCCAGATTTATCCACAATACTACACCCTATCACAGAGTTGCTAAAGAAAGATGTTTCCTGGGTCTGGGGACCTTCACAGGAAGAATCCTTTGTGCAGGTCAAGTCCCTGCTGGGGTCTGCTCCAGTGTTGGGGTTCTACAACCCTTCCAAATAGACTGTGGTTAGTGCTGATGCGAGCAGTTATGGGTTTGGGGCCGCCCTCCTGCAGTTGAATGAGAACAAACTACAGCCCATCGCCTACTGTTCCCGTACACTGATGGCTGCTGAGTCGAAATACACCCAAATTGAGAAAGAGTGTCTGGCTGCAGTTTGGGCCTGTGAGCACTTTCAGCGTTACCTAGTGGGTTTAGAGAAATTTAGTCTGGAGACTGACCATAAACCGCTAGTCCCTCTAATCAACTCCTATGATATTGACAAAACACCCCTAAGATGCCAGAGACTTCGAATGAGGCTGCTCAGGTTCAACAATCAGGTTCCCGCTGGCTGCTGCTGAAGAATCTTCAAAGGAATCGGATGTGAAGGTGTATGTAGATTCAGTCCTGGCCTCCAAATCCATTTCTTCAGGGAAGCTAGAACAAATAAGAAAGGAGACATATTTAGATACAGACCTTCAAAAAGTTATAAAATATATAAAAGAAGGTTGGCCCAAGAGTCGAGCAGCCTGGATGTCTTTAAGTTCTTACCAGTCAGAAAGGTTGCAGCTCACGGAGCTGGATGGGTTGGTGCTGTTCCAGAACCGCATTGTTATTCCTGTTAGCATGCGGCAGGAAATGTTAAACAGGATTCATGATGGCCACTTGGGCATTACAAAGTGCAGAGAAAGGGCAGCTATGGCAGTATGGTGGCCTGGGATCAGTTCCGACATTGCAAGCCATGTGTCAAAATGTGCCTTTTGCCGGGAAAGCCGGCCTACTCAGAGAAGGGAGCCCTTGATTTCTACTCCGCTGTCTGCAGGCCATGGCAGAATATAGCTGCTGATTTGTGCAAACTGCATGAGAAAAAGTACCTAGTCATGATTGACTTCTATTCCAGGTATTTGGAGATTGCACCCTTGAATGAGATCACAAGTCAAGCTGTTATCATTTGTCTCAAAAGCTTGTTCGCCCAGTGGGGCATACCAATGGAGGTAGTGAGTGATAACGGAATGCAGTTTGTTTCCACAGAGTTCAGTTCTTTCAGCAGTGAATATGATTTTGTCCATTCTACGTCAAGTCCACATTACCCGCAGGCCAATGGAATGGCTGAAAGGGCAGTTCAAACAACAAAGTACATTTTGAAGCAATCTGAGCCGTACCTGGCCCTCTTGTCCTATAGGGCAAATCCCAATCAAGCCAGGGGTTTTAGCCCAGCACAGCTGATGCTAGGACGCCAGATTCGCACCACCTTACCCTCTGTAGGTGTCTTCCAGCCAACTAGCTCTATTCCTCGGGACGAGGTCCTTAGGAGGGATGAAGAGGCAAAAAGGGGCTATCGATTCTTCTACGACAGGAGACACTCTGTGAGGCCCTTGCAGGAGCTGAATGCGGGGCAAAGTGTCAGAATTAAACTGGATCATAAGAAAAAATTGAAGACACCTGCTACGGTAATTGGACGCTCTCCAGAACTAAGGTCTTATGTAGTCCTTACTGATGGAGGGACAGTCACACGTCAAAATCGAAAACATCTTCAGCCTGTACCTGAGAGTTTGGAACTGGATGAATCAGTACCACCGCCAGTGGGATCCCCTGTTTTAAGAGGGGTGCCTTCCCCTCAGCAAGATCACAGTGGGATATGTCTTTGCCTCCAGCAGACTCTCAATCACCTTCTTCTGTATCAGAGGACAGTTCATGTAGAATTACATCAAGTGGAAGAGTGGTGAAACTTCCGGCCCGATATCAGGATTAGCACTAGTTAGAGCAGTGACCTGAAGTATGGTCAGAATAATGCCATGGCCACTGTGGACTAGGGTAGTCTACCCCGATGTTCAAGTCAGGATGTAATTCATGTTGTTTATACAGATATTCTCTTTAACTTGTTATTTGTTATATACTATACAAAACTGTTGTTGTATGCTTCTTGTATACCTTGTTATTTGATGTATTAAAAAAAAATGTATGCTTTGTCCTTTGAAAAGGGGGAAGATGTGATGAGATTGGGAAGTGACATCACTCTAAAGATGAGCTCAAAAAAGCAGATTGCAGTAGAGTGGTACAGTGGCTTGCAGAACGGTTCCATTTGCTACACTGGTGGTACACATTACTAACGTTGGTACGCAAGCAAGCTATGTTTATACAACTATCCATAATTAACTGCTTGTTGTAACGGGACATTTTTCTACTTTTTTACTATTTTATTTTTCACATATATATTTATACTGTACTGGACGTCCAGATTTTAGGTGTTGTGATATACTTTAAGTGTCTTCTATAGTATGCTTAGATTTTATCCTTTTCAAGCAGCTTTGATAACGGCAACAGCCGAAACATGTCAGCAGCTGTAGGAGCTGACTCCTTTTGGATAATGGCACCCTGTCATTTTTCTGTTTTAATTTGATTTTCAATAAAGACTATTTTTATTTCACTACATTGGATTGGTGCTCCGCTACTCTTTTTTGCTACCTTTATCCTTTTCAGCCATATCTATTTAGATATATTTAATAGGGAACCATTGTGCAAGCCACTGTACCACTCTACTGCAATCTGCTTTTTTGAGCTCATCTTTAGAGTTAGGTTTTACTTCCCTGCATACCCTTTCCCTACTCCCTATCTATCTAACGTCATTTTGACTTTTGTTATTAACTCTTAGATGTGTGTTTTTTTAGACATTGTTTAGAAGGTAACTATTTTAACTGTGCTCTGTATTCTACTATCTTACCCCTATTAAAAATTATTTTAATGTCATATTTGGACTAGAGTGACGTCTCACTATCTAGTAGTATAATATAAGGTATATAAAAGACCTCTGAGTAACTCTTATTAATATACTCTCCCTGCTCTTACATTTTTGGAATTTCCCCTTAAATTATAGATCATTACCTAGCTGTCAGCGCCAATACTTATCTTTTCCTTTCAGTTCTACACCCAAGGGATTTTTTTGAGAGGGTCCCTACATGTATTTGGCATTAGGTTATAATTAGCGCTGATTCTTTCCCATACTCCAAAACTGTTCTACTCTCTTTTTTGAATCTAGCAGCTTTTTATAAGGATCACTGGTATAACTACAACTATTTTTTAAACATTGTTATGGATCTATTTAGTACAAGAAATAGTATCTTACTTGAATTAGACAACGCAGATATAAACACAGAGATAGAGACTACACATGATACAAATATTAGTACAAGGGAACTAATGAGTGAACTTGAAAAATTACTAATCAAAGAACTGAAACAAAAAACAGAGATGAACTATTTAGAAAAAAATATAGCCCTGAATATAGTCCCAAGGGGATTGAGACTAGAGAAAAAGTGCACATTTGAACTTAATGAGACATTACAAGAGGAATGGTTCACTTCTTTAGAAAAAGCATCATTTACCCTCATTAATATCATTAAGAAGGCCAGGAATATAAGCCTAACAGAAATAGATAGAAGAGTAAATGAGATAAAAGAGACCCTGGAGAGCAGAAAGGACTCAGACATATTCAAAGAAAAACAGATAGAAATATTAAGAACCTTAAAAATGACTAATACCGAATTACAAATAATAAAAAAGAAAAAATTGAAAAGAGATAAAGACGATTATGCAATGAGCAATATAGAAAATGATACAGATAAAGATATAATACCTCAACAGAGGAATATCAACCCGACACAAAATAGAATACAAAAACAAACTTACAATGAAACATCCACTAATCAAAATACTCCAAATAATTATAGGAGACATGATGATTATGGCCATAGAAATAAATTAACACACAATACACCTACCGCACAAAGTAGAGAGACCCAACACGAGAAACAATATAGATGGCAGGATGCACCACGTAGAAGACATGAATATGGTGCGAGTAACAAACAGAGACAATTTCACTACCCTGAAAGAGAATATACTAATCAAGCAATAAATTACCCTAGATATGACATAGAGTATCATAATCAATACCAAAGCTATCCAAACCAAGATTGGAGAAACAAGAGAAACATAGAAAGACCATATATTGATAGGCCACATAACTCAACATATAAGAATGACAAGAATTGGAGAATACCGTTGAGAAATAGATTCCAACCGCTATCACGTAAACCAGATAATGACCAACAAATAGAAAGAATAGATATAGTGCAAGGAGCTCATTTTTTAGGGGACAACCCAAGGGCAGAAAATGCCAGGGGTACGATCGTAGAAAAAGTCCAACTAGCACCATTAATGGGCCAAAGAAAAAGAACGCTAGAGGAAAGAGAGGAGGAAGGAGGAGAAATAACAAAGAGGCCCAGAGAGAGAAGGGAGATTTGGTAGAACCAATAAATCAAGGAATTTTTAACATTAGCAAAATAGAACTAAGTAATGAGGAAAATAAAGTATTAGGACTTGGCCTGTCTTTTGCACCCACTTCCCAATTAAATAAATCCGAAACTCTCATCAATGTAACACAATTTGTAAGGAAATTAACACTGAAAAGGCACTTCCTAAAACACCCATTAGAATTTACTTCAAAACCACCCACAATAACTACTGCAAAATATACTCACACTGAGCTAAAACCAAAATCTAGATTCTACCCCACACAAGACATGGGTACAAATATAGAACTGTTTGAAACACTGGTTCAGAAGGACCTTGAAAAATATAAAACCAAGAAAAAATTGCCGCAAAATTTGACAAAATCTGAAAATACAACCCTACAAAAGTTAAAAAAGAACAAATATATTATTATAAAACTGGCAGATAAAGGGGGGGGGAGTTGTAATAATGGATAGGAATTACTATATACAAGAGGCTGAAAGACTACTAAAAGATACATCCACGTATAAGGAATTAAAAAGAGATCCCACTAGGGTAGATCAAATTCTTCTAAAAATGCATCTGGACACAGCAAAGGAAAAGGGCATCTTAAACATGAAAGAATATAACTATATATACCCAGAATTTCCTAAAATACCAATATTTTACTTCCTGCCAAAAATACATAAAGATCTAAAAAAAAACCCGGTTGCCCAATAATCTCAGTCATACAATCACTAACATCAAATTTATCACAATACATAGACAGATTCCTCCAAAAATATGTCAAACAACTACCGTCTTTTTTAAAAGATTCAACTCAAGTCCTACAATTATTTGATAACCTTAAAATAGAGGGAGATATATTCCTGGCTACTTGTGACGTAACATCATTGTATACCAATATTGCACACGATTTAGGCATTAAAGCGGTTTCAAACTTTCTCTCTAAAGATAAAACAATTGATAAAGAACAAAGAGAATTCATTATAGAAAGCATTAGATTCATCATAGTGAATAACACATTCTCCTTCAATCAAAAAATGTAAGTGCAAATAAAAGGAACTGCTATGGGCACCAGGTTTGCGCCAAGCTATGCGAACCTATTTATGGGAGATTGGGAGTCCAATTTTCTGGGTTCGAATAGCTTGGCGAAAAACCTGGTGTCCTACAAAAGGTATATAGATAATATCTTGATCATATGGAAAGGGAATGACACCACACTAACCAAATTTTTTACAGCTATGAATACAAATGATAGAGGATTACAATTCACATATGAAATAAGTAAAGAGAAGATTTCATTTCCTGACCTCGATATAACATTAGAAACAGATACATTTACAACAAAAACATTTTTTAAAAAGGTAGATGCTAATAATTTTATACACGCTGATAACTGTCATCTGTCCAAATGGAAAACTAATATCCCTAGAGCACAGTTTTTACGAATAAGAAAGAATTGTTCAAATCTATTAGATTATGAAGAACAGGCGCAAATTCTAAGCAAAAAAATTTGGAGAAAAAGGTTACGAAGATAAACTCATAGAGGTGAATTATGAAGAAGTTAAACACATAGATAGAGCAACACTACTCAAATATAAAGACAAAACTAACATTGAAACACAGCCAATAAATGAAATATCAGTTCCATTCATCACGAACTTTAATGGAGAACACAAAAGCATAGAAAAAATAATCAAGAAACATTGTCATCATGTGAGAGAGGATCCAATCATAGGAGATAAAATCACACAAAATCCGAAATTTATTTACAGGAAATCCAGAAATTTGAAAACATTACTAGCGCCAAGTGAATTCAAAACAAACCCCCCCTAAAAGAACAGGACCTGTTAGGGAATATACTAAAAGGTTTTTCCCTTGTCATTGTTGCAGGTCATGCAATTATAGTGATAAAATAAAACAGTATTCTTCCACACAGACAGGTGAAATATTTCCCATTATGGATACAATACGTTGCACCGATAAAGGGGTCATCTATTTAATACAGTGTAGCTGTAAAAAACAGTATCTAGGTGAGACCTCAAGAACATTAAGGGAAAGAATAAGGGAACACCTGTGCATAATAGAAAAGGGCAATATGGACACACACTTGTATAGACATTTTAGGAATGTCCACAATAACAGACTTAAAGATCTATCTTTCTGGGGGATAATGAAAGTGAAGCGTGACTGGAGAGGGGGAATTATGAGACTAAACTACTTAAAAAAGAGGCAGAATTAATATATAATATGAAAACCCTACACCCCCTAGGTCTTAACTCAGAACTGGATATAAGCCCCTTTATGTATGACTAAAATGGTACCCCATTCTATGTTTAATCTTAAAGAACTATCTCTTTAACCTAATAGTACTTGCTTGGAATTAAGATTACTGATTATGATTATATATGTCTCACAAATAATAACCTATAAATAACCTAAGTGTTTAAGTGGTTTACTTATTTTGTTTAAATGGAGAGTGTCAGTAAACTTGATGAGAATCTGTGTACTACACTGGCAATTTCTTGAACTAATAAATACCACCTTAAGGATCTTTAATGAACTGAACCACACACCCCTAATACCTGTTGACCAATGAAACACCTATGAGGTGTATATTAAGAGGATTCACATGACATATGAACACTTCTTGAAAAAGCCCCAGGAAGGGGAGAAACGCATTGAAGTTGTTCACCTGCACCCACATTGCTAATACCTTTTAAGTACACTCTATTGGATGCAAAAGAGGAGTGCTTCTACTTTGCACTACAAACAAACGGAACGAAAAAGAACTCACTATCAGTTGTGAGTGAAGAAGGATAAGCTTGCAGCCACTGACACTGAACTAATATATCAGTCCAGCTTTCCCTCAAAGCGGATAGTGTGCTACTACTGGAAAACAGCTGATACAGCTCCACACAACCTGATGTACGTGGATAGGAGGAGTCTTCTTACTACAGACGCCAGCGGAGGATCAGTTTGGTCCACAAGTACACCGCTCTGTGTAATCTGGAGGAGGCGGTAAATCGACACGGATTCAGTACGGACCAGAGACCACGAGGACCGACCAGCTTGAAAAAACAGTCAGCTGCCTTTTTCTTTTCAGCAGTCATTAACTAAGGTACCACTCTCAAATGTGATAAGCTTTGATCCAATACTCATGTGAGCACGATCAACTGCATTTGAGAGCACTAAGATAAGAGACCGAGTTCCATTTGCTACACTGGTGGTACACATTACTAACGTTGGTACGCAAGCAAGATATGTTTATACAACTATCCATAATTAACTGCTTGTTGTAACGGGACATTTTTCTACTTTTTTACTATTTTATTTTTCACATATAAATTTATACTGTACTGGACGTCCAGATTTTAAGTGTTGTGATATACTTTGTGTCTTCTATAGTATGCTTAGATTTTATCCTTTTCAGCCATATCTATTTAGATATATTTAATAGGGAACCGTTCTGCAAGCCACTGTACCACTCTACTGCAATCTGCTTTTTTGAGCTCATCTTTAGAGTTAGGTTTTACTGCCCTGCATACCCTTTCCCTACTCCCTATCTATCTAACGTCATTTTGACTTTTGTTATTAACTCTTAGATGTGTGTTTTTTTAGACATTGTTTAGAAGGTAACTATTTTAACTGTGCTCTGTATTGTACTATCTTACCCCTATTAAAAATTATTTTAAAGTTATATTTGGACTAGAGTGACGTCTCACTATCTAGTAGTATAATATAAGGTATATAAAAGACCTCTGAGTAACTCTTATTAATATACTCTCCCTGCTCTTACGTTTTTGGAATTTCCCCTTAAATTATAGATCATTACCTAGCTGTCAGCGCCAATACTTATCTTTTCCTTTCAGTTCTACACCCAAGGGATTTTTTTGAGAGGGTCCCTACATGTATTTGGCATTAGGTTATAATTAGCGCTGATTCTTTCCCATACTCCAGGTACAGGTGTACCGGCCACGTCAATTGCGTATCCTATATTTTCAATTGGACTTGCATAGCACCGGTATTACGAGTCTGACCAAAAGTGAGCGGTAGACCCTCTCCTGTCAAGACTGGTACCGCATTTAAAAGTCAGTAGTTAAGAGTTTTACACTACAACGCCGTAGCATAAAACTCTTAACTAAAGTGCTAAAAAGTACACTAACACCCATAAACTACCTATTAACCCCTAAACCGAGGCCCCCCCACATCACAAACACTAAAATAAAATTTTTAACCCCTAATCTGACGAATCGGACATCGCCGCCACTATAATAAATATATTAACCCCTAAACCGCTGCACTCCCACCTCGCAAACACTAGTTAAATATTATTAACCCCTAATCTGCCGTCCCTAACATCGCGGACACCTACGTATATTTATTAACCCCTAATCTGCTGCCCCCAACGTCGCCGCCACTATATTAAAGTTATTAACCCCTAAATCTAAGTCTAACACTAACCCTAACCCCCCTAACTTAAATATAATTACAATAAGTCTAAATAAAATTCCTATCATTATCTACATTATTC
Organism: Bombina bombina; assembly: GCF_027579735.1. NCBI lineage: Eukaryota > Metazoa > Chordata > Amphibia > Anura > Bombinatoridae > Bombina > Bombina bombina. The sequence goes on from NC_069503.1 coordinate 993,175,710, forward strand.
CTATTTAAAACTAAATACTTACCTATAAAATAAACCCTAAGCTAGCTACAATATAACGAATAATTACATTGTAGCTAGCTTAGGGTTTATTTTTATTTTACAGGCAAGTTTGTATTTATTTTAACTAGGTAGAATAGTTATTAAATAGTTATTAGTAGTTATTTAATAACCACCTAGCTAAAATAAATACAAAAGTACCTGTAAAATAAAACCTAACCTAAGTTACACTAACACCTAACACTACTCTATAATTAAATAAATCAACTAAATTAAATACAATTAAATACAATTAAATACAATTAAATAAAATTATCTTAAGTACAAATCCCCCCACTAAATTACAGAAAATAATAAAAAAAATTACAAGAATTTTAAACTAATTACACCTAATCTAATCCCCCTAAAAAAATAAAAAAGCCCCCACAAAATAAAAAGCCCTACCCTACACTAAATTACAAATAGCCCTTAAAAGGCCGTTTTGCGGGGCATTGCCCCAAAGTAATCAGCTCTTTTACCTGTAAAAAAAAAGTACAAATCACCCCCCAAAATTAAAACCCACCACCCCCACAACCAACCCTACTCTAAAGCCCACCCAATCCCCCCTTAAAAAAACCTAACACTAACCCCTTGAAGATCACCTTACCGGGAGAAGTCTTCATCCAACTTGGCCGAAGTCCTTAACAAAGCCGAGAGAAGTCTTCATCCAAGCCGGGCGAAGTAGTCCTCCAGACTGCCAGAAGTCTTCATCCAGACGGCATCTTCTATCTTCATCCATCCGGCGCAGAGCGGGTCCATCTTCAAAACATCCGACACGGAGCATCCTCTTCATCTGATGGTTCTTCTCGAATGAAGGTTCCATTAAATGACGTAATCCAAGATGGAGTCCCTTCAATTCCGATTGGCTGATAGAATTCCAATCAGCCAATAGGATTGAGCTCACATTCTATTGGCTGTTCCAATCAGCTAATAGAATGCCAGCTCAATAATATTGGCTGATTGCATCAGCCGATAGGATTTTTTCTATCAGCCAATCAGAATTGAAGGGACGCCATCTTGGATTACGTTATTTAAAGGAACCTTCATTCCAGAAGAGCCGTCAGATAAAGAGGATGCTCCACGTCTGATGTCTTGAAGATGGACCCGCTCCACGCCGGATGGATGAAGATAGAAGATGCCATCTGGATGAAGACTTCTGCCCGTCTGGAGGACCTTTTCGCCCGGCTTGGATGAAGACTTCTCCCGGCTTTGTTGAGGACTTCGGCCCAGTTGGGTGAAGACGTCTCCCGGTAAGGTGATCTTCAAGGGGTTGGTGTTAGTTTTTTTTTAAAGGGGGATTGGGTGGGTTTTAGAGTAGGGTTGGTTGTGTGGGTGGTGTGTTTTAATGTTGTGGGGGTGATTTGTACTTTTTTTTACAGAGCTGATTACTTTGGGGCAATGACCCGCAAAAGGCCCTTTTAAGGGCTATTTGTAATTTAGTGTAGGGTAGGGCTTTTTTTTATTTTGGGGGGGCTTTTTTTTAGGGGGATTAGATTAGGTGTAATTAGTTTAACATTCTTGTAATTT
>NC_069503.1:993524872-993544872 GCF_027579735.1 Bombina bombina
TTATATTAGTAGTATCAACTACAGTAATTTACATGCAGCTTAAGGCTTGCCTAAAAACACAGGAGCTCCTAAAAAAAAGCAGCGTTAGGACCTCTTAGCGCTGCTTTTTTTACCCTAATGCACAACTCGTAATCTAGCCGTTTGTGTTTAATCCCGTTGAGTTATTTATGAGTCAGCGCTGATTGGCTTAAATTCAAGTCTATCAAAAGAACTGGAATAAAAGGGCAATCTGTAGAGGCTTAGATACAAGGTATTCACAGATGTAAAAAGTATATTAATATAAGTGTTGATTATGCAAAACTTAGGAATGGGTAATAAAGGAATTATCTAACTTTTTAAACAATAACATTTTTGGAGTAGACTGTCCCTTTAACACAGCTGAAGCTTTTTTTTAGCACAACCTATACTTTAAATGAATAGTGCAAGGATCACTATTAGAGCACTCTCTGCAATCATGGGCCCGATCCGATATGCAGCGTTGCCCGCAGAAGCCGGCGACGCCAAATTTTGCGCGGGTTTGGTATCCTATATACGGCGTAACCTAGAAGTTACGCACGTATATTTCTGCCTTCGCCCGTATTATTTTTACCCATAGACTGACATACAAAACACGCGCAGTTTGGTATCCAATATACAGCGTAAGGACTTACGCGTGCAGATTTCAGAAAATCTACTCCATTCTCATCTCGCCACAAATTGCAGGCGCAGGAGCCCTTGCACTGACTAAAAAACCAACGTAACTCCCTGGAAGCCTTAACAATTTAAGCAGCATCTCAAGATTAAAGGGACAGTATACTATGATATTTCCTTTTTAAGGTTTATTTGTGTATTTGAAATAGTCAAATGGATTGAGCTTGTAGGTACTTTATCACATTGGGGGACATATACTTGCTTATTTACTGTAAATTGGATTACCTTCATCTCTTTAGAACCCACTGGAGTGTTTTATTCTAATGCTAACACAGCTTGGCACTGATGCCAAAATATATAAAGGGTCAGTCAACTCCAAAGAAAACCTTCTTTTAAATAGGGCATGTTATTTCTAACTACTTTCAGATTTAATTTGAACACATGCTTTGTTCTCTTGGTATTCTTAGTTGAAAACAAAACCTAGGATGGCTCATATGATCATTTCTAACACCTTCTTGAAGGCTGCCTCTTTGCAATTGTGTTAAACCAATCACACACACCACAACCTCTCACCTGCAGACTTAAAACACTTGATAATGCCCACCCTATCAGTAACATCACTACTATATATACCAATGGGTCAATTTATATTGGATGTGAGATACATTGATTTACATCTTACAAGTGAATATTACTATATGTACCCTTCAGAAACAACTATTGTGGATGGGAGTTATAGTACAAGAATATGTTAGAAATAGGATAATATTACCTTTTTTGGGCCATTTCCACACAGGCCTTATTATATGTTTTAACAATATTAGTGTACTAAAACACCCCTCACATGGATGTGGATGACAATTATATGGTAAACAACAGAGGACAAGATTTATGGTGAACTATAAGAATATTTTTTTTTTTTAGGCTTCTTGGATGAGGGGGCAGAGGTGACTGGAGTGAATTTCCTGGTTCTCCTGGTTTGGGAAGCTTCAGATGATTCTGCTGGAGTGCTGGCCACAGATGAAAGGCTGGAGGCATGGAGGCAGTGTCCTGCTGGTGTGTGAAGTGCTCAACCAACACACCCAAGAGTTGGTTTTGTTACCGCCATCTGTTGTCCATCTGTATCTGCATATCAGACTGGATTCTTATCATTTGAGACTGATTTTCCATTTAATGAGGCTGCAATGTCCCTCTGCAGCTCGATGCTACGCTTGAGTAGCCTCTCATGGCTCCTATGAAACCTCTGTTGGCCTCTTTAAATGCTTTCGCAGCTTGTTATCAGCCTCCTCTGTAGTGAAATGTATTCCTCTCCCAGGGGAGAATACAGTGGATCTACAGGCTCTTGAGCAGCAGTGATTCTAGGTGCAGGTTCTGCTCTATCTGCTGGTGCATCATGGACAACTTCAGCTGCATCTGCAGGTGCTTCAAGGACAATCTCAACTGCTGGTGCTTCAGGGACAACCTCAGCTATATGCTCATCTGAGGATGGTGGAGCTCTCCCAAGGGAAGCGGATGGTAGAGCTCTCCCAAAGGAAGTGGATGGTGGAGCTCTCCCAAGGGAAGCGGATGGTGGAGCTCTCATGCTGGATTGGTAGTCCCATTGTCCACTAGTGTGTGACCACTCAGCCTGTCCACTTTGCATACCTTGCGACATCCCCTGTGTGGAAAAACCATGACTGGCCTGATATTGTGTTGGGGGGGGGTAAAGACATCAACCCTTCGTGGCTGACTTGGCTCCCCCTCAAAGCCAAAAGGATGTTCCTCAGGCCAGGTATCTTGCCACGGCTCGTATGCCAATGGTGGTGGCATCACTTCTGGGTCCTCAACGGAGGCAATCCAACTCAGCTGATGCCTGGGAGGATAATGTCCATGTTGCTGAATGAAGACCGGTGGTGGAGGTGGCTGCATGTCTGTGACTGGTGGTGGAGGTGGCTGCATGGCTGTGACTGGTGGTGGTGGTGGAGGTGGCGACATGCCAGTTTGCAGCCTGGTGACAGGAGGTTCTGAGGAGGAGTCAAATGATGATAGGGATTAGTACAGTCATATATATGTCCATGTGGGCATACAATATACATTGATACATGCTAGGGACAATACTCATTCTCATGTTAAACTCTCTATGAGGGATTTTAATCTGCACAGTATACAGGTATGTGTTTCATACAAGAGTTATGTGTACATGTCAGTGATGGAGAAAATGTGTTATTTAAGTGACACTATGGTCACACAATTTACTTTAGCCTGATGTAGGCACAGAACCTGCTTTCTGAGCTAAAAGTATTCTGATGGCTATAGTGTCCATTTACTGAAAACTCTACATGTGGCTTGTGGCCTGTGTTACTCTGAGACATGTTGGTATTGCACTATTCCACCTCATATCATGAATTGTATTGTGTTAAGTAGCATTAATGTCAAATCTAATTGTAGATGTTTTTGTTAGTAGGCAAAATACCATGCTCATCATTGTGTACATGAATGTGTGACATTAAAGGATGTTATATCTCAAATACATATCATACTGGTGTGTGGGATGTTACTCACCAGCATGAGGTGCTGTGGTTGCAACCCCTGAGTCACGAGCCCCTGGAAGTCCACGGACTGCTGTGATACTCAGAGAGTTACGTATCATCTCCTGCTATACGTTGTATTCTGCTTCCAAGGGTGGACCACCGCCTGTTCCCCTCTGGTGCATGGCTTCCTGGCCCATCTTCTCCTTCACCCGCCTCTTTCAATCATTCCATCTTTTTTTCAGTCCCTCGACAGTCCTCCTCTGCGGGGCCACACTGTTTACAGCCTCCTCTACCACTGACCATGCTTCCTTACACCTTCGGGCAACGCCTCTGCCCTTCTCCTGGCCAAAGAGGGCAGTGTGGTTGTCCATGATGGCCTGGACTAGCGCAACATTCTCATCAAATGAGAAATTTGGGCATCTCATGCGCTCTTCCTCTGTGGCCACCTGGCTTCCTCCCTGGGATGTCCCTGGTGTGGGCTCCTCCCTATCCTCTCCCTCCTCCCCCCTTCTGTCCCCATGTGCACCCTCTGACCCTCTTCTAAGTGTGCTTGGTCTCTGGGCATCTCCCCTCCCATCATCCCTTCTAACTCTCCCTCTCCCCACTCCACTAACTCCCTGACGGGGACCCCGCTGCTCCTCCTGTCCGCTAGAACAGTGATTTGCAACCTTTTTTTTTAGCGTGGCACACTTTTTTACATAAAAAATCCTGTGGCATACCACCATCCCAAAATTTTACAAAATCACACATTGTAGCCTAATACAGGATATATATACAGTATATATATATATATATATATATATATATATATATATATATATATATATATATATATATACACTGTACTGTGCTGTCATGCCATGCCTCCTACAAACTATACATGACATATTGACATTCATTCACAAACAATCATAGTAATTGTCAGTCTGCCGCGGCACACCTGAGGATCTCTCACGGCACACTAGTGTGCCGCGGCACACTGGTTGAAAAACACTGCGCTAGAATACTCCTCTCCCTGCAACTCCGCTCCCCTCCTCCCCTCCGCCCTACCTCTCCCTGCCATCCTCAAACTACACACACTCACACACTCACACTCACTCCTAGTTCAATCACACACAATCACAACCAAACACTCAGCCTATCACACTGTAAAATTGAAATAAAATGTGTGAGGTGTTAGAAAAAAAAAAGTGTTGTGTATTTTGTATATGTATGTATGCAATATGTGTGCAATATGTGAAAATAAGTGTAAGTAAATGTACAAGCTTACCCAAACAACAATCCGACTTAACTAACTATTATGCTGCGCCTCTCTCACTACTCTTACTAATCCTCAACTCACTGAAGTGTGCTGTAGCTCAACAAACTATCCAAACACACTAAAGAAAATGGCGGCTGCGCATGGGTTTATATATGACTTTTGAATAGCGTAATTACGTTACGCAGTTTTAGATGGAGTATCGGGTAATTTTTACGAGTCTTAGCCAAATTTGCATAAAATTACACTTTATTGAGACTTTACATGAACAAAAGACTGGCGTAAGTACTTGCGAAGACTAAAATGGGTATTTGCCCACTTTTCTGAACAACGCCAGTTTGTCCTACTTACGCTACTTTAGCATCTGACGGTGCCGTATATTGGATAGCCCGATGTGCGAGGTGAAATTACGGCCGGCGCGGGTTTCCTCGCTTGTGCCAAAAATTACGCCGTATATCGGATCGCACCCCCTATTTCAAGTTTTGCACTTGGGCACAATCCAAAATGCTAATGTAAAATCTAGTGCTTTTTAAGACCTGAAGCAAACTATTGGTTTAGTGCACAATCTGCTTAGAGCTTGAGCAAATTTAAGTGAATTTTACTGCATGCTTCACAAAAGTCTATTATGTGAGGGATTAAAAGCACTCACGCTATCTGAGAGGTAGATGTTGCACGCACTAGACTATCACTCAAGCTATAAAGAGTAACTTTGGACATGTATATGAGATCAAAAATACAAGCGCTATTGATTGTGCTCATGCAGTGTTAACCCACAATATCTTTAATATTTGTGTTATCCCTTTTTAACCCTTTCTCGACAGGACTTATTTGTCTACATTGGAACAAAGTTCCAATATAAGCAAATAGGTAAAAATTGAAATCATGCGATCGTTAATGCGATCACATGATTTCATGATGGGATCGAGTCAGGGGGGAGTGCCTATGATACTAGGCACACCCTCCAGCCCGTGATCCCATTTAGGAAGCTTCTATATCTTCAGGACAGTCAAATGGCTAGGACGTTCCATGCCCAGCGCAGTTAGGAAGGCATGGAACATCCTAAAGGCAAAAAGGCGTTAATCTTTGACTAAATAAATACTAGACATTATGAAAAGTTAAAGCATAATTTGTGTAAAATACCCACATATACTATTAATTGACATACAGTTACTGGGGTGACTAAATAATGGCTATGTGCAATATAGGTTTCTAAAGTCTGGAGTTTCCACTTCCAGTTCCAACCAATAGTTATATTCAAGCAATAGTGCAAGAGTAAAATATTTTAAAACATTGAGAGCCAGATTACGAGTGGATCAATAACAATTACGTGCGAGCGATAAGGGGTTTACCATGGGTGTTTGCATACGTCGTGTTTTTCTGCCCGTATTACAAGTTGAAATTAAACCAGATTGTTTGAACGCAATTCAAGTTAACGCGCGTTAGGTAAGCACATCCTCAGAGCTCTGGTTAATTGTTTCGCAAAACAAAAATGTGTCACAAAACACATCAAAAATACATTACAAATTAGTTGTGCTCCTAATAACACCATTTAATAAAAATTATTTAAAAAAATATTGCACAATAAAGTTATAAGGGCTCAACGATATGTGGTCTTTAACAGGCAGGCAAAGGGCTTTAACATTGAGATACATACATATACATGTCTAAAGATGGATATGTATGTACAGTATATATATAATCATGCATCCTGACTTGCATAGCCGCCATCTTTAAATTCTCGTCCAGCCGCACAGTAAATATTTCCCTCTGATGAAGAAGGTTAACCCTTCAAAACGCATCAGGGAATATACTGATGTGAATACCGAGTGAACCCCACTCCTGTACTTTGACTATAGGAAACTTCTGTGACTGCCATTAATATATTTTCCGTTGTAATCCGCCGTTTGCAAACTTCATATTGTTTGAGGGTCTGTTTGTGAGTGTATATATTGTAATACTGCATGTATATTTTTGAATAAACTGTACTTCACTATATACACTTTTCTCTCTTTTGTGATACGGCCATATCGATTAATTGGGATTATAGGTCTGGGTGAAAACCCTTTGGAAGTGACCTTCTACTAAACTACAGGAGTTACACGGATATCAGGCTGCCCTCCTTGCTCCGTGGGACTATACATCTCAGTACAGATTTGCCAGGGGAGCGCTGCTCTATCCTTACACAAGCGGCTACTTACCTCATATGAATTGAGATTATATTAAAGGGACAGTCTACACCAGAATCTTTATTGTTTTAAAAGATAGATAATCCCTTTATTACCCATTCCCCACTTTTGCATAACCAACACAGTTATATTTATATACTTTTTACCTCTGTGATTATCTTGTATTTAAGCCTCTGCAAACTGCCCCTTTATTTCAGTTCTTTTGACAGACTTGCAGTTTAGCCAATCAGTGTTGGCTCCCAGGTAACTTTACGTGCATGAGCACAGTGTTATCTATATGAAACACATGAACTAACACCCTCTAGTGGTGAAAAACTGTTAAAATGCATTCTGAAAAGAGGTGGCCTTCAAGGTCTAAGAAATTAGCATATGAACCTCCTAGGTTAAGCTTTTAACTAAGAATACCAAGAGAACAAAGCAAATTGGTGATAAAGGTAAATTGGAAAATTGTTTAAAATTACATGCCCTATCTGAATCATGAAAGTTTATTTTGGACTAGACTGTCCTTTTAAGTGAGTACTCAGCATTAGGGGTTAGCTGCACCCCGAACTCTGATGTGATTGAGCAACAAAGAGACGGCAGGCACTACTCCCAAAACTTATGTTAAATAGAGTCTATGAGTAAGCGCCTGTAGGGGGCGTGAAACGCGTAAGTTTTGTCTGCATGACTTTGCCTGCCATGTCTGCCAACATTTTTATTGATTCTTAATAATTTTTTGATGTTTTAACATAAGTTTTGGGAGTAGTGCCATCTCTTTGTTGCTCTTTCACTATATGGCGGTCTGATCCTCTGCACAGGCTACGGCACTCCGTGCTTAGTTTTGAAGAACTATGTGTTATATTTTTCCTCCTTCCACTACAAGCTAACGTTTTTCATTGGAGGATTTCACTTCCGGATCTATAGTGTGGCTTGCAAGCTGCATAAGTCCATCTTTCTCTCCACATCCGTGATTCTGTGATTCTTTGACTACAATCATCTTTGAATTTAGGTTACCACTAAAGGCGCTGATTTGAACTCTCTTTTTTCTGATATATATATACAGTATATATATTTGTGTACATATATATTTATGTATTTATATGTATATTTATGTATTTACAGACTTACAGTTTATACACATATAAACACATAAATACATATAAAGACATCTATATAAGTGCATTGGAGCCCTTTGCAGTTAAGTAGATGAAAAGATATAAATACACATTTATGCAGTATCCATATTTAATAAAGTGTTATACTGTGTATTTACTGTAAATAATTCACATTCCAATGCTCTGCACAATATATTCTATGTATTTATATATATATATATATATATATATATTATATATATATATATATAGAGGTATAAATATATATTTGTGCAATAAAAACATCAGATATATGTAGAAATATGTATTTATGAATAAATAGAACATATTCTTGTATGTAAAGAACATTGGAATGTGATTATTCATATTTCCATGTCAGGTTAGCGCACTTGAAGAATATGCGATCGTGTTTGCGTGCGAGCAGGGTCTTTTTTCCACTTTTTTTGCTCCGTTGACTTTTATGGGGGAGTAGGTTAGTGTGCGTGCAATAGTTTGACTTTTTATTACTTTTTATGAACATTGGGTTAGCACGCAATCAATAAAAGTTTGCTTTCAACTCATAATATGATCGCTACCCGACACTCGTAAAAAACCTACTTCTAAGAGCGTTAACGCTTGACCAATCTAAATTTCAAATATTTAGTATAAAATTCACAGTGTAGCAGATCCATATAGACAAACAACATACCACAGGTTTCTTTAATGGTCTATTCTTTCTTTCCTTTTTTTCCCTTTAGGTATTTGCAGATCCCTGCTTCATTGGCTCATTATTGTGCTTAAATGGTGGTCTAATATAATATCTATATGTCTAAGCCAAGCTTTTAGCATAGAAGTTACGGAATTTCATTATATGCCAAAAATGTGAAAACATATTATTTACTCTGTAACACGATCAATTATGCACTAGTCTATTATTGTCTTTCTTTCCAATGCATCAACTGATATCCAGCAGAGATGGATGGAATGGAATTTGCTGGTATTCATCTGTTTTTGAATAAAAGTTCCCATCCCTAGCTATAATCTTATAGTCACATTTATGTCTCACTTACAATGACAAACAATGACAAACAGTGACAAACAGTATGTAAACACATGATTTATGCATGTTTTAAACTCTTAATTTGGATGCAGAAGGTCATGTAGAAATTTAAATGGACATTTAAGGTACAGTAAAGCTAAACTATTTGCTCTATGGATAAATGAAAGGTATTTGTTAATACCTTGTGTTGTGTGAGAATTACAGCCCAACCCATACGGCTCCATTTATCATAGGTCGGGCAATGTCGATCCCTGCTCGCTGGCAGACAATTGGTTGCTAGCAGGGGCTGTCAATCATCCTGATTTTTTTTACAGGTAAAAGAGCTGATTACTTTGGGGCAATGCCCTCTAAAAGGCCTTTTTAAGGGCTATTGGTAGTTTAGTTTAAGCTAGGAATTTTTTTTTTATTTTGGGGGGGCTTTTTTTTATTTTAATAGGGCTATTAGATTAGGTGTAATTAGTTTAAATTTCTGAAATTTGTTTATTATTTTCTGTAATTTAGTTTTTTTTTTTTGTACTTTAGCTAATTTAATTTAATTTAGGTAATTGTATTTAAATTAGTTAATTTATTTAATTATAGTGTAGCGTTAGGGGTTAGTGTAACTTAGGTTAGGCTTTATTTTACAGGTAAATTTGTATTTATTCTAGCTAGGTAGTTATTAAATAGTTAATAACTATTTAATAACTATTCTACCTAGTTAAAATAAATACAAACTTGCCTGTAAAATAAAAATAAATCCTAAGATAGTTACAATGTAACTATTAGTTATATTGTAGCTATCTTAGGTTTTATTTTACAGGTAAGTAAATAAGTTTTAAATAGGAATAATTTAGTTAATGATAGGAATATTTATTTAGATTTATTAAGTTAGTGGGTGTTACTTTTAGGGTTAGATATTTAATATTTAACTAATGTTTGCGAGGCGGTAATGCGGCAGTTTAGGGGTTAATATGTTTATTATAGTGGCGGCGACGTTAGGGGTGGCAGATTAGGGGTTAATAAGTGTAGGTAGGTGGCGGCGACATTAGGGGCTGCAGATTAGGGGTAAATAAATATAATGTAGGTGTCGGCGATGTTGGGGTCAGCAGATTAGGGGTTCATAAATATAATGTAGGTGGCGGCGGTGTCCGGAGCAGCAGATTAGGGGTTAAAATTTTTATTTTAGTATTTGCGATGCGGGAGGGCCTCGGTTTAGGGGTTAATATGTAGTTTATAGGTGTTAGTCTACTTTTTAGCACTTTAGTTATGTTTCATGCTACGGCGTTGTACCATAAAACTCTGACTTTTAAATGCGTTAGGGATCTTGACAGGAGAGGGTGTACCGCTCACTTTTTGGCCTCCCAGGACAGACTCGTAATACCGGCACTATGGAAGTCCCACAGAAAAAAGACTTTACGAAGTTTAAGTAAGTCGTTTTGCGGTAAGGCCAAAAAAGTGTGCCCCTAAACCTTCAAGACTCGTGATAGCAGGGGGCGTAAAAAAGCAGCGTTAGGACCTCTTAACGCTGCTTTTTTACCCTAACGCACAACTCGTAATCTAGTCATTTGTGTTTAATCCCGTTGAGTTATTTATGAGTCAGCACTGATTGGCTTAAATTCAAGTCTATCAAAAGAACTGGAATAAAAGGGCAATCTGTAGAGGCTTAAATACAAGGTATTCACATATGTAAAAAGTATATTAATATAAGTGTTGATTATGCAAAATTTAGGAATGGGTAATAAAGAAATTATCTAACTTTTTAAACAATAACATTTTTGGAGTAGACTGTCCCTTTAACACAGCTGAAGCTTTTTTTTAGCACAACCTATACTTTAAATGAATAGTGCAAGAATCACTATTAGAGCACTCATTGCAATCATATTTCAAGTTTTGCACTTGGGCACAATCCAAAATGCTAATGTAAAATCTAGTGCTTTTTAAGACCTGAAGCAAACTATTGGTTTAGTGCAAGAAAGAAAATGGCGGCTGCGCATGGGTTTATATATGACTTTTGAATAGCGTAATTACGTTACGCAGTTTTAGATGGAGTATCGGGTAATTTTTATGAGTCTTAGCCAAATTTGCATAAAATTACACTTTATTGAGACTTTACATGAACAAAAGACTGGCGTAAGTACTTGCGAAGACTAAAATGGGTATTTGCCCACTTTTCTGAACAACGCCAGTTTGTCCTACTTACGCTACTTTAGCATCTGACGGTGCCGTATATTGGATAGCCCGATGTGCGAGGTGAAATTACGGCCGGCGCGGGTTTCCTCGCTTGTGCCAAAAATTACGCCGTATATCGGATCGCACCCCCTATTTCAAGTTTTGCACTTGGGCACAATCCAAAATGCTAATGTAAAATCTAGTGCTTTTTAAGACCTGAAGCAAACTATTGGTTTAGTGCACAATCTGCTTAGAGCTTGAGCAAATTTAAGTGAATTTTACTGCATGCTTCACAAAAGTCTATTATGTGAGGGATTAAAAGCACTCACGCTATCTGAGAGGTAGATGTTGCACGCACTAGACTATCACTCGAGCTATAAAGAGTAACTTTGGACATGTAATATGAGATCAAAAATAGAAGCGCTATTGATTGTGCTCATGCAGTGTTAACCCACAATGGCCTAGATTTGGAGTTTTGCGTTAGAAGGGGTGCGTTAGCTATGCGTGCTTTTTTCTGGCCGCACCTTTTAAATACCTCTGGTATTGAGAGTTCAAAGAATGGCTGCGTTAGGCTCCAAAAAGGGAGCGTACAGGCATATTTAACGCCACTGCAACTCTCGATACCAGAGTTGCTTACGGACGCGGCCAGCTTCAAAAACGTGCTCGTGCACGATTCCCCCATAGAAAACAATGGGGCTGTTTGAGCTGAAAAAAAACCTAACACCTGCAAAAAAGCCGCGTTCAGCTCCTAACGCAGCCCCATTGTTTCCTATGGGGAAACACTTCCTACGTCTGCACCTAACACTCTAACATGTACCCCGAGTCTAAACACCCCTAACCTTACACTTATTAACCCATATTCTGCCGCCCCCGCTATCGCTGACCCCTGCATATTATTATTAACCCCTAATCTGCCGCTCCGTAAACCGCCGCTACTTAGATTATCCCTATGTACCCCTAATCTGCTGCCCCTAACACTGCCGACCCCTATATTATATTTATTAACCCCTAATCTGCCCTTCACAACGTCGCCTCCACCTGCCTACACTTATTAACCCCTAATCTGCCGAGCGGACCGCACCGCTATTATTATAAAGTTATTAACCCCTAATCCGCCTCACTAACCCTATAATAAATAGTATTAACCCCTAATCTGCCCTCCCTAACATCGCCGACACCTAACTTCAAACATTAACCCCTAATCTGCCGACTGGAGCTCACCGCTATTCTAATAAATGTATTAACCCCTAAAGCTAAGTCTAACCCTAACACCCCCCTAAATTAAATATAATTTAAATCTAACAAAATTAATTAACTCTTATTAAATAAATTATTCCTATTTAAAGCTAAATACTTACCTGTAAAATAAATCCTAATATAGCTACAATATAAATTATATTTATATTATAGCTATTTTAGGATTTATATTTATTTTACAGGTAACTTTGTATTTATTTTAACCAGGTACAATAGCTATTAAATAGTTAAGAACTATTTAATAGCTAAAATAGTTAAAATAATTACAAAATTACCTGTAAAATAAATCCTAACCTAAGTTACAATTAAACCTAACACTAAACTATCAATAAATGAATTAAATACAATATCTACAAATAAATACAATGAAATAAACTAGCTAAAGTACAAAAAATAAAAAAGAACTAAGTTACAAAAAATAAAAAAATATTTACAAACATTAGAAAAATATTACAACAATTTTAAACTAATTACACCTACTCTAAGCCCCCTCATAAAATAACAAAGCCCCCCAAAATAAAAAAATGCCCTACCCTATTCTAAATTACAAAAGTTCAAGGCTCTTTTACCTTACCAGCCCTGAACAGGGCCCTTTGCGGGGCATGCCCCAAAGAATTCAGCTCTTTTGCCTGTAAAAAAAACATACAATACCCCCCCCCCCCAACATTACAACCCACCACCCACATACCCCTAATCTAACCCAAACCCCCCTTAAATAAACCTAACACTAAGCCCCTGAAGATCTTCCTACCTTATCTTCCTACCCCCTCATAAAATAACAAAGCCCCCCAAAATAAAAAAAATGCCCTACCCTATTCTAAATTACAAAAGTTCAAAGCTCTTTTACCTTACCAGCCCTGAACAGGGCCCTTTGCGGGGCATGCCCCAAAGAATTCAGCTCTTTTGCCTGTAAAAAAAACCATACAATACCCCCCCAACATTACAACCCACCACCCACATACCCCTAATCTAACCCAAACCCCCCTTAAATAAACCTAACACTAAGCCCCTGAAGATCTTCCTACCTTATCTTCACCTCACCGGGTATCACCGATCCGTCCTGGCTCCAAAATCTTCATCCAAGCCCAAGCGGGGGCCAGACATCCATCATCCGAAGGCTGAAGAAGTCCAGAAGAGGGTCCAAAGTCTTCATCCTATCCGGGAAGAAGAGTAGATCCGGACCGGCAACCATCTTCTTCCAAGCGGCATCTTCTATCTTCATCCGATGAGGACCGGCTCCATCGTGAAGACCTCCAGCACGGACCCATCTTCTTCCGACGACGTCCAACTGAAGAATGAAGGTTCCTTTAAGGGACGTCATCCAAGATGGCATCCCTCGAATTCCGATTGGCTGATAGGATTCTATCAGCCAATCGGAATTAAGGTAGGAAAATTCTGATTGGCTGATCGAATCAGCCAATCAGAATCAAGTTCAATCCGATTGGCTGATCCAATCAGCCAATCAGATCGAGCTTGCATTTTATTGGCTGTTCCGATCAGCCAATAGAATGCAAGCTCAATCTGATTGGCTGATCGTATCAGCCAATCGGATTGAACTTGATTCTGATTGGCTGATTCCATCAGCCAATCAGAATTTTCCTACCTTAATTCTGATTGGCTGATAGAATCCTATCAGCCAATCGGAATTCGAGGGATGCCATCTTGGATGACGTCCCTTAAAGGAACCTTCATTCGGCGAGTAGGCGTCGGTTGAAGAGGTTGGATCCGCGTCGGTTTGAAAGAAGATGGCTCCGCTCCAGAAGAAAGAAGATTGAAGATGCGGCTTGATAGAAGACTTCATCCCGATGATGGACTACCGACTTCAGCCCGATGATGTATTTCTTCAGCCGCCGCTTGTATCCAGACTTCAGCCCGAGGATGGACGTCACTCTTCAGCCCCCTGCTTGGGCTTGGATCAAGACTCTGGACCGATCGGTGAACCTGGCATGGTGAAGACAAGGTAGGAAGATCTTCAGCGGCTTAGTGTTAGGTTTATTTAAGGGGGGTTTGGGTTAGATTAGGGGTATGTGGGTGGTGGGTTGTAATGTTGGGGGGGGTATTGTATGTTTTTTTTTACAGGCAAAAGAGCTGAATTCTTTGGGGCATGCCCCGCAAAGGGCCCTGTTCAGGGCTGGTAAGGTAAAAGAGCTTTGAACTTTTTTAATTTAGAATAGGGTAGGGCATTTTTTTATTTTGAGGGGCTTTGTTATTTTATTAGGGGGCTTAGAGTAGGTGTAATTAGTTTAACATTGTTGTAATATTTTTCTAATGTTTGTAAATATGTTTTTATTTTTTGTAACTTAGTTTATTTTTTATTTTTTGTACTTTAGTTAGTTTATTTCATTGTATTTATTTGTAGATATTGTATGTAATTAATTTATTGATAGTGTAGTGTTAGGTTTAATTGTAACTTAGGTTAGGATTTATTTTACAGGTGATTTTGTAATTATTTTAACTATTTTAGCTATTAAATAGTTCTTAACTATTTAATAGCTATTGTACCTAGTTAAAATAAAGACAAAGTTACCTGTAAAATAAATATTAATCCTAAAATAGCTACAATATAATTATAATTTATATTCTAGCTATATTAGGGCTTATTTTACTGGTAAGTATTTAGCTTTAAAAAGGAATAATTTAGATAATAAGAGTTAATTTATTTCGTTAGATTTAAATTATATTTAACTTAGGGGGGTGTTAGTGTTAGGGTTAGACTTAGCTTTAGGGGTTAAAAAATTTATTAGACTAGCGGTGAGCTCCGGTCGGCAGATTAGGGGTTAATGTTTGAAGTTAGGTGTCGGCGATGTTAGGGAAGGCAGATTAGGGGTTAATACTATTTATTATAGGGTTATTGAGGCGGGAGTGAGGCGGATTAGGGGTTAATAACTTTATTATAATAGTGGCGCGGTCCGGTCGGCAGATTAGGGGTTAATAAGTGTAGGCAGGTGGAGGCGACGTTGAGGGGGGCAGATTAGGGGTTAATAAATATAATATAGGGGTCGGCGGTGTTAGGGGCAGCAGATTAGGGGTACATAAGGATAACGTAGGTGGCGGCACTTAGCGGTCGGCAGATTAGGGGTTAATTATTGTAGGTAGCTGTCGGCGACGTTGTGGGGGACAGGTTAGGGGTTAATAAATATAATATAGGGGTCAGCGGTGTTAGGGGCAGCAGATTAAGGGCACATAAGGATAACTTAGTTGGCGGTCGGCAGATTAGTGGTTAAACATTTTTAATAGAGTGGTGGCGATGTGGGGGGACCTCGGTTTAGGGGTACATAGGTAGTTTATGGGTGTTAGTGTACTTTAGAGCACAGTAGTTAAGAGCTTTATAAACCGGCGTTAGCCCAGAAAGCTCTTAACTACTGACTTTTTTCTGCGGCTGGAGTTTGGTCGTTAGATTTCTAATGCTCACTCCAGACACGACTCTAAATACCGGCATTAGAAAGATCCCATTGAAAAGATAGGATACGCAATTGACGTAAGGGGATCTGTGGTATGGAAAAGTCGCGGCTGGAAAGTGAGCGTTAGACCCTTTAATGACTGACTCCAAATACCAGAGGGCGTTAAAAACCAGCGTTAGGAGCCTCTAATGCTGGTTTTCACGGCTACCGCCAAACTCCAAATCTAGGCCTAAATCTTTAATATTTGTGTTATCCCTTTTTAACCCTTTCTCGACAGGACTTATTTGTCTACATTGGCACAAAGTTCCAATATAAACAAATAGGTAAAAATTGAAATCACGCGATCGTTAATGCGATCACATGATTTCATGATGGGATCAGGTCAGGGGGGAGTGCCTATGATACTAGGCACGCCCTCCAGCCCGTGATCCCATTTAGGAAGCTTCTATATCTTCAGGACAGTCAAATGGCTAGGACGTTCCATGCCCAGCGCAGTTAGGAAGGCATGGAACATCCTAAAAGCAAAAAGGCATTAATCTTGGGCTAAATAAATACTAGACATTATGAAAAGTTAAAGCATAATTTGTGTAAAATACCCACATATACTATTAATTGACATACAGTTACTGGGGTGACTAAATAATGGCTATGTGCAATATAGGTTTCTAAAGTCTGGAGTTTCCACTTCCAGTTCCAACCAATAGTTATATTCAAGCAATAGTGCAAGAGTAAAATATTTTAAAACATTGAGAGCCAGATTACGAGTGGATCAATAACAATTACGTGCGAGCGATAAGGGGTTTACCATGGGTGTTTGCATACGTCGTGTTTTTCTGCCCATATTACAAGTTGATATTAAACCAGATTGCTTGAGCGCATTTCAAGTTAACGCGCGTTAGGTTAGCACATCCTCAGAGCTCTGGTTAATTGTGTCGCAAAACAAAAAAGTGTCACAAAACACATCAAAAATACATTACAAATTAGTTGTGCTCCTAATAACACCATTTAATAAAATTATTTAAAAAAATATTGCACAATAAAGTTATAAGGGCTCAACGATATGTGGTCTTTAACAGGCAGGCAAAGGGCTTTAACATTGAGATACATACATATACATGTCTAAAGATGGATATGTATGTACAGTATATATATAATCACGCATCCTGACTTACGAGTTAGATGCATAGCCGCCATCTTTAAATTCTCGTCCAGCCGCACAGTAAATATTTCCCTCTGATGAAGAAGAGATAAAGGGGCTGTCTTCAGAGGCTTAGATATAAGGTAATCACAGAGGTAAAAATAATTTTATTATAACCATATTGGCTGTGCATATATTAATATAGCCATGTTGGCTGTGAAAAACTGGGTAATGGGTAATAAAGGGAGTATCTATCTTTTTTTAAACAATAAAAATGTTGGAGTAGACTGTCCCTTTAAAGAGCAGTTCTGCTACTTAACTAACATTTCAGACGAGTCTGAAACAACGTCCCTCCGAAGCAGCAATCACTGCTTGGGAAATGGAGCCCATAGAATACAGTGTGGACATCATTCTGCCAAATCCATAGACTTTAATGCAGTGTATCTTCTGACTTTATACTGTGCAACAAAGAAAAAAAAAGTCTTCTACTTTAGACTGCAAAAAAATACAACAACCATACGGGTAGATTACGAGTTTTGCGTTCTGAGCTGTGCGGTGCTAACATGCAGTTTTTTCTCACCGCTCACTTTCCTACAGCGCTGGTATTACAGGATTTTACAAACCCGGCGTTAAAAGGCAAGAAGTGAGCGTAGAGCAAAATTGAGCTCCACACTGCACTCCAATACTAGCGCTGCTTGAGTCAGCGGTGAGCTGGTTGTACGTGCTCGTGCACGATTTCCCCATAGACATCAATGGGGAGAGCCGGCTGAGAAAAAGTGTAACACCTGCCAAAAAGCAGCGTAAAACTCAGTATGCAGCCCCATTGATTCCTATGGGGAAACTAAAGTTATGTTTACAACTAACACCCTAACATGAACCCCAAGTCTAAACACACCTAATCTTACACTTATTAACCCCTAATCTGATGCCCCCGACATCGCCGACACCTACATTATATTTATTAACCCCTAATCTGCTGCTCCGGACATCGCCGCCACCTACATTATACTTATTAATCCCTAATCTGCTGCCCCCAACATCGCCACCATCTACATTATATTTATTATCCGCTAATCTGCCGCCCCCCACCTTGGCCGCCACTATATTAAATGTATTAACCGCTAAATCTAAGTCTAACCCTAACCCTAACAACCCCTAACTTAAATATAATTTAAATAAATCTAAAGAAAATTCCTATCATTACCTAAATTATTCCTATTTAAAACTAAATACTTACCGATAAAATAAACCCTAAACTAGCTACAATATAACTAATAGTTACATTGTATCTATGTTACAATAACATCTAACACTACACTACAATTAAATAAATTCCCTACATTAAATACAATTAAATAAATTAAATAAAATTAGCTAAATTACAACAAACAAACACTAAATTACAGAAAATAAAAAACAAATTAGAAATATCTTTAAACTAATTACACCTAATCTAATAGCCCTATCAAAATAAAAAAGCCCACCCAAAATAAAAAAAAAACCCTAGCCTAAACTAACCTCCCAATAGCCCTTAAAAGGGCCTTTTGCGGGGCATTGCCCCAAAGAAATCAGCTCTTTTACCTGTAAAAAAAAATACAAACAACCCCCCCAACACTAAAACCCACCCTCAGCCTTCTATTGGCGCTCACCTCTACCTTGCATATATCTTTTACTAAAACCCACCACCCACACAACCAACCCCCCAAATAAAACCCTAACTAAAAAAACCTAAGCTCCCCATTGCCCTGAAAAGGGCATTTGGACGGGCATTGCCCTTAAAAGGGCATTTAGCTCTATTGCTGCCCAAAGCCCTAACCTAAAAATAAAACCCACCCAATACACCCTTAAAAAATCCTAACACTAACCCCCGAAGATTCACTCACCAGGAGAAGTCTTTATCCAAGCGGCAAGATGTCCTCAACGAAGCCGGCAGAAGTGGTCCTCCAGACGGGCAGAAGTCTTCATCCAGACGGCACCTTCTATCTTCATCCATCCGACACGGAGCGGCTCCATCTTCAAGACATCCGGCGCGGAGCATCCTCTTCTTCCGACGTCTTCTTCTGGAATGACGGTACCTTTAAGTATCAGCCAATCGGAATTAAGGTTGAAAAAATCCTATTGGCTGATGCAATTCGCCAATAGGATTGAGCTTGCTTTCTATTGGCTGTTCCAATCAGCCAATAGAATGCGAGCTCAATCCTATTGGCTGATTACATTTAGTTATGAGTTTTATGCTACAGCTTTGTAGTGTAAAACTCATAACTACTGACTTTAGAATGCGTTAGGAATCTTGGCGGTAGAGGGTGTACCGCTCACTTTTTGGCCTCCCAGGCGCTATGGAAGTCCCATAGAAAAAAGCCTTTACGAAATTTACGTAAGTTGCTTTGCATTAAGGCCAAAAGAGTGTTCAGTACACCTATACCTGCAAGACTCGTAATAGCAGCGAGTGTAAAAAAGCAGACCTGTTAACGCTGCTTTTTTACCTTAACGCAAAACTTGTAATCTAGCCGACTGTGTGCTATGTTGCAATAAAAGAAATGGTGGGACTAAGCCATAAAAGATATAAAAAAAAAAGATTTTTTTTTAAAGATATTGTATTACAGGCTTTTTGTTCTATGCCTGCTACATATTCCCCTTTAGACACTGGCTCTATACTGACTTGCCGGGAGAAAGGTAAAATTTTGTGAAGATCCGGAAAATACGGGAGGGTTTGTAACCCTAATATATATATCTATATATATAAATTTAGCTTTCTCCCAGCTCCCGTTTTATGCTTATACTTCCCATTTTTTTCCCGGGCCAAGCTAAGGGCTCGCTTCCATTGAGCTGTAAAAAATGGAGCCATATAAGCAAATAATATTTTTTATTGTAATTATATTATATAATTATATTATATTTTCAACTTTATTAATATATGTAATATGTATTGCTCCCCTAGGCATAGGTCTAGTTTGAATTTTGTAGATATGTGCTTGCATATATTTTTATATGTAAATACATATTGATATTTCCATAAGAACATAAGTGCAATCATTCCTATACAAGGGACAGCAAAAACTATTACATATTTCATTTTTTTTCTACATTGAAACACTTGTAGTTCTAAAATTTCAATAGGAAATATGTCTCAAAAAGCAAATGTTTCCACTTTTTTTTTTTTTAAATGTTTTGACAGTCTCCAACAGTGTATTAATGGTTTGCGCTTTCATTGGACCTCGTGCAAATCAAATTATGGCTTAATGCAAGTGAGCCCTTAGGTGGAAATAAAAAACACCACCATTAAAAGATTAAGGGCCATATTTAGCGCTTTTGCTTGTGCTCTTACTGCACTAGAAGTAA